>NW_027198443.1:0-25000 GCF_038502225.1 Cherax quadricarinatus | reverse complement strand
CCATACACTACATTCATCCCACCTCACTTCCATACACTACATTCGTCCCACCTCACTTCCATACACTACATTCGTCCCACCTCACTTCCATACACTACATTCATCCCACCTCACTTCCATACACTACATTCATCCCACCTCACTTCCATACACTACATTCATCCCACCTCACTTCCATACACTACATTCGTCCCACCTCACTTCCATACACTACATTCATCCCACCTCACTTCCATACACTACATTCATCCCACCTCACTTCCATACACTACATTCGTCCCACCTCACTTCCATACACTACATTCGTCCCACCTCACTTCCATACACTACATTCATCCCACCTCACTTCCATACACTACATTCGTCCCACCTCACTTCCATACACTACATTCATCCCACCTCACTTCCATACACTACATTCATCCCACCTCACTTCCATACACTACATTCGTCCCACCTCACTTCCATACACTACATTCATCCCACCTCACTTCCATACACTACATTCATCCCACCTCACTTCCATACACTACATTCGTCCCACCTCACTTCCATACACTACATTCATCCCACCTCACTTCCATACACTACATTCATCCCACCTCACTTCCATACACTACATTCGTCCCACCTCACTTCCATACACTACATTCGTCCCACCTCACTTCCATACACTACATTCGTCCCACCTCACTTCCATACACTACATTCGTCCCACCTCACTTCCATACACTACATTCATCCCACCTCACTTCCATACACTACATTCGTCCCACCTCACTTCCATACACTACATTCATCCCACCTCACTTCCATACACTACATTCGTCCCACCTCACTTCCATACACTACATTCATCCCACCTCACTTCCATACACTACATTCATCCCACCTCACTTCCATACACTACATTCGTCCCACCTCACTTCCATACACTACATTCATCCCACCTCACTTCCATACACTACATTCGTCCCACCTCACTTCCATACACTACATTCGTCCCACCTCACTTCCATACACTACATTCGTCCCACCTCACTTCCATACACTACATTCGTCCCACCTCACTTCCATACACTACATTCATCCCACCTCACTTCCATACACTACATTCGTCCCACCTCACTTCCATACACTACATTCGTCCCACCTCACTTCCATACACTACATTCGTCCCACCTCACTTCCATACACTACATTCATCCCACCTCACTTCCATACACTACATTCATCCCACCTCACTTCCATACACTACATTCATCCCACCTCACTTCCATACACTACATTCATCCCACCTCACTTCCATACACTACATTCGTCCCACCTCACTTCCATACACTACATTCATCCCACCTCACTTCCATACACTACATTCATCCCACCTCACTTCCATACACTACATTCGTCCCACCTCACTTCCATACACTACATTCATCCCACCTCACTTCCATACACTACATTCGTCCCACCTCACTTCCATACACTACATTCGTCCCACCTCACTTCCATACACTACATTCGTCCCACCTCACTTCCATACACTACATTCGTCCCACCTCACTTCCATACACTACATTCATCCCACCTCACTTCCATACACTACATTCGTCCCACCTCACTTCCATACACTACATTCGTCCCACCTCACTTCCATACACTACATTCGTCCCACCTCACTTCCATACACTACATTCGTCCCACCTCACTTCCATACACTACATTCGTCCCACCTCACTTCCATACACTACATTCGTCCCACCTCACTTCCATACACTACATTCATCCCACCTCACTTCCATACACTACATTCGTCCCACCTCACTTCCATACACTACATTCGTCCCACCTCACTTCCATACACTACATTCATCCCACCTCACTTCCATACACTACATTCATCCCACCTCACTTCCATACACTACATTCGTCCCACCTCACTTCCATACACTACATTCGTCCCACCTCACTTCCATACACTACATTCGTCCCACCTCACTTCCATACACTACATTCGTCCCACCTCACTTCCATACACTACATTCATCCCACCTCACTTCCATACACTACATTCATCCCACCTCACTTCCATACACTACATTCATCCCACCTCACTTCCATACACTACATTCATCCCACCTCACTTCCATACACTACATTCATCCCACCTCACTTCCATACACTACATTCATCCCACCTCACTTCCATACACTACATTCGTCCCACCTCACTTCCATACACTACATTCATCCCACCTCACTTCCATACACTACATTCATCCCACCTCACTTCCATACACTACATTCATCCCACCTCACTTCCATACACTACATTCATCCCACCTCACTTCCATACACTACATTCGTCCCACCTCACTTCCATACACTACATTCATCCCACCTCACTTCCATACACTACATTCGTCCCACCTCACTTCCATACACTACATTCATCCCACCTCACTTCCATACACTACATTCGTCCCACCTCACTTCCATACACTACATTCATCCCACCTCACTTCCATACACTACATTCATCCCACCTCACTTCCATACACTACATTCATCCCACCTCACTTCCATACACTACATTCATCCCACCTCACTTCCATACACTACATTCGTCCCACCTCACTTCCATACACTACATTCATCCCACCTCACTTCCATACACTACATTCGTCCCACCTCACTTCCATACACTACATTCATCCCACCTCACTTCCATACACTACATTCATCCCACCTCACTTCCATACACTACATTCATCCCACCTCACTTCCATACACTACATTCGTCCCACCTCACTTCCATACACTACATTCATCCCACCTCACTTCCATACACTACATTCATCCCACCTCACTTCCATACACTACATTCATCCCACCTCACTTCCATACACTACATTCATCCCACCTCACTTCCATACACTACATTCGTCCCACCTCACTTCCATACACTACATTCGTCCCACCTCACTTCCATACACTACATTCGTCCCACCTCACTTCCATACACTACATTCGTCCCACCTCACTTCCATACACTACATTCGTCCCACCTCACTTCCATACACTACATTCGTCCCACCTCACTTCCATACACTACATTCGTCCCACCTCACTTCCATACACTACATTCGTCCCACCTCACTTCCATACACTACATTCGTCCCACCTCACTTCCATACACTACATTCGTCCCACCTCACTTCCATACACTACATTCGTCCCACCTCACTTCCATACACTACATTCGTCCCACCTCACTTCCATACACTACATTCGTCCCACCTCACTTCCATACACTACATTCATCCCACCTCACTTCCATACACTACATTCGTCCCACCTCACTTCCATACACTACATTCGTCCCACCTCACTTCCATACACTACATTCGTCCCACCTCACTTCCATACACTACATTCATCCCACCTCACTTCCATACACTACATTCATCCCACCTCACTTCCATACACTACATTCATCCCACCTCACTTCCATACACTACATTCATCCCACCTCACTTCCATACACTACATTCATCCCACCTCACTTCCATACACTACATTCATCCCACCTCACTTCCATACACTACATTCATCCCACCTCACTTCCATACACTACATTCATCCCACCTCACTTCCATACACTACATTCATCCCACCTCACTTCCATACACTACATTCATCCCACCTCACTTCCATACACTACATTCATCCCACCTCACTTCCATACACTACATTCATCCCACCTCACTTCCATACACTACATTCATCCCACCTCACTTCCATACACTACATTCATCCCACCTCACTTCCATACACTACATTCGTCCCACCTCACTTCCATACACTACATTCGTCCCACCTCACTTCCATACACTACATTCGTCCCACCTCACTTCCATACACTACATTCGTCCCACCTCACTTCCATACACTACATTCGTCCCACCTCACTTCCATACACTACATTCGTCCCACCTCACTTCCATACACTACATTCGTCCCACCTCACTTCCATACACTACATTCGTCCCACCTCACTTCCATACACTACATTCGTCCCACCTCACTTCCATACACTACATTCGTCCCACCTCACTTCCATACACTACATTCGTCCCACCTCACTTCCATACACTACATTCGTCCCACCTCACTTCCATACACTACATTCGTCCCACCTCACTTCCATACACTACATTCATCCCACCTCACTTCCATACACTACATTCGTCCCACCTCACTTCCATACACTACATTCGTCCCACCTCACTTCCATACACTACATTCGTCCCACCTCACTTCCATACACTACATTCATCCCACCTCACTTCCATACACTACATTCGTCCCACCTCACTTCCATACACTACATTCGTCCCACCTCACTTCCATACACTACATTCGTCCCACCTCACTTCCATACACTACATTCATCCCACCTCACTTCCATACACTACATTCGTCCCACCTCACTTCCATACACTACATTCGTCCCACCTCACTTCCATACACTACATTCATCCCACCTCACTTCCATACACTACATTCGTCCCACCTCACTTCCGTACACTACATTCGTCCCACCTCACTTCCATACACTACATTCATCCCACCTCACTTCCATACACTACATTCGTCCCACCTCACTTCCATACACTACATTCGTCCCACCTCACTTCCATACACTACATTCGTCCCACCTCACTTCCATACACTACATTCGTCCCACCTCACTTCCATACACTACATTCGTCCCACCTCACTTCCATACACTACATTCGTCCCACCTCACTTCCATACACTACATTCGTCCCACCTCACTTCCATACACTACATTCATCCCACCTCACTTCCATACACTACATTCGTCCCACCTCACTTCCATACACTACATTCGTCCCACCTCACTTCCATACACTACATTCGTCCCACCTCACTTCCATACACTACATTCATCCCACCTCACTTCCATACACTACATTCGTCCCACCTCACTTCCATACACTACATTCGTCCCACCTCACTTCCATACACTACATTCGTCCCACCTCACTTCCATACACTACATTCGTCCCACCTCACTTCCATACACTACATTCGTCCCACCTCACTTCCATACACTACATTCGTCCCACCTCACTTCCATACACTACATTCATCCCACCTCACTTCCATACACTACATTCGTCCCACCTCACTTCCATACACTACATTCGTCCCACCTCACTTCCATACACTACATTCATCCCACCTCACTTCCATACACTACATTCGTCCCACCTCACTTCCATACACTACATTCGTCCCACCTCACTTCCATACACTACATTCGTCCCACCTCACTTCCATACACTACATTCATCCCACCTCACTTCCATACACTACATTCGTCCCACCTCACTTCCATACACAACATTCGTCCCACCTCACTTCCATACACTACATTCGTCCCACCTCACTTCCATACACTACATTCATCCCACCTCACTTCCATACACTACATTCGTCCCACCTCACTTCCATACACTACATTCGTCCCACCTCACTTCCATACACTACATTCATCCCACCTCACTTCCATACACTACATTCGTCCCACCTCACTTCCATACACTACATTCGTCCCACCTCACTTCCATACACTACATTCGTCCCACCTCACTTCCATACACTACATTCGTCCCACCTCACTTCCATACACTACATTCGTCCCACCTCACTTCCATACACTACATTCGTCCCACCTCACTTCCATACACTACATTCGTCCCACCTCACTTCCATACACTACATTCGTCCCACCTCACTTCCATACACTACATTCGTCCCACCTCACTTCCATACACTACATTCGTCCCACCTCACTTCCATACACTACATTCGTCCCACCTCACTTCCATACACTACATTCGTCCCACCTCACTTCCATACACTACATTCGTCCCACCTCACTTCCATACACTACATTCGTCCCACCTCACTTCCATACACTACATTCATCCCACCTAACTTCCATACACTACATTCATCCCACCTCACTTCCATACACTACATTCATCCCACCTCACTTCCATACACTACATTCGTCCCACCTCACTTCCATACACTACATTCGTCCCACCTCACTTCCATACACTACATTCATCCCACCTCACTTCCATACACTACATTCGTCCCACCTCACTTCCATACACTACATTCGTCCCACCTCACTTCCATACACTACATTCGTCCCACCTCACTTCCATACACTACATTCGTCCCACCTCACTTCCATACACTACATTCATCCCACCTCACTTCCATACACTACATTCGTCCCACCTCACTTCCAT
The DNA here is from genome assembly GCF_038502225.1 of Cherax quadricarinatus. Taxonomy (NCBI): domain Eukaryota; kingdom Metazoa; phylum Arthropoda; class Malacostraca; order Decapoda; family Parastacidae; genus Cherax; species Cherax quadricarinatus. Next base: position 18,645 of record NW_027198443.1, on the reverse strand, counting down.
ACACTACATTCGTCCCACCTCACTTCCATACACTACATTCGTCCCACCTCACTTCCATACACTACATTCGTCCCACCTCACTTCCATACACTACATTCGTCCCACCTCACTTCCATACACTACATTCGTCCCACCTCACTTCCATACACTACATTCGTCCCACCTCACTTCCATACACTACATTCGTCCCACCTCACTTCCATACACTACATTCGTCCCACCTCACTTCCATACACTACATTCGTCCCACCTCACTTCCATACACTACATTCGTCCCACCTCACTTCCATACACTACATTCGTCCCACCTCACTTCCATACACTACATTCGTCCCACCTCACTTCCATACACTACATTCGTCCCACCTCACTTCCATACACTACATTCGTCCCACCTCACTTCCATACACTACATTCGTCCCACCTCACTTCCATACACTACATTCGTCCCACCTCACTTCCATACACTACATTCGTCCCACCTCACTTCCATACACTACATTCGTCCCACCTCACTTCCATACACTACATTCATCCCACCTCACTTCCATACACTACATTCATCCCACCTCACTTCCATACACTACATTCATCCCACCTCACTTCCATACACTACATTCGTCCCACCTCACTTCCATACACTACATTCGTCCCACCTCACTTCCATACACTACATTCATCCCACCTCACTTCCATACACTACATTCGTCCCACCTCACTTCCATACACTACATTCGTCCCACCTCACTTCCATACACTACATTCGTCCCACCTCACTTCCATACACTACATTCGTCCCACCTCACTTCCATACACTACATTCGTCCCACCTCACTTCCATACACTACATTCGTCCCACCTCACTTCCATACACTACATTCGTCCCACCTCACTTCCATACACTACATTCGTCCCACCTCACTTCCATACACTACATTCGTCCCACCTCACTTCCATACACTACATTCGTCCCACCTCACTTCCATACACTACATTCGTCCCACCTCACTTCCATACACTACATTCGTCCCACCTCACTTCCATACACTACATTCGTCCCACCTCACTTCCATACACTACATTCGTCCCACCTCACTTCCATACACTACATTCGTCCCACCTCACTTCCATACACTACATTCATCCTACAAGCGAACTTACACAATCACGTATATTTAGTAATATTTTTCAAATATAATTTCCAGTTTTGAGTAACAAACTTCTTCTACCATATAATGAAATATACATAGTCATTACTATTAAACATTAACTTAAACAAGACTATATTCTTATTCTACAGACCGCAGCATTACTTGCATCACCATCCTAACCCTACTTAACACATTGTACATGAACACGTCCTTATATACCCATCACTCGTCAATAATATTCATTGAACTTCACCGAATACCAATATACAACCCATACTGAGTACATGAAATTTTCTCTTACATACTGCTATATACACTTGATGTATGATAAAAATCACATACATTGCATTATCTCATTATTAGCAGTACATTTGGTACACAGACATATTTATGACGCCCGCATGTCCTTTGCTTTAATACAACCACCAGTCCTGATAATACATTACAACATATTCCAAATTTAACTTATCCATAACATACATCAGTAAACCATCCTGAGTATGACCGTACACTTTTCACATGCACACAAATATTGCTCATTTCCATGTCCATAAAAATCTTAACAACTTTTCCCTTACGAACCACCACAAACTTACTTAAAACACACTCCACAACTACGCTGCCATTTCACACCATATCATGGAACTCCTCATACATTCCCAAATTCTGAGACGAGCCCGGTGCAACCCCTGAAAATCCAAACACATCCCCCCCCCCACTTTTTTTTTTTTCCTCACTCCGCCAACGAACCTCTGACATTCATACTTCGATATCCTTCAGGAAAAGCCCTTTCCCATCTACTTCCATATATCCCCCTATTACGACTAAGTGTTTTGTACATTGTTGCAGCCAATACCTTCTTTCGCACCATCCAATCCCCATTACCCCTCATGGCCCATGATACGAAAACAAAATCCGTTATGATGTACACCAAAGCACGCTGCACAGACTCTTCCACACGTCCCACATCTAAACTCAATGCTCTTAATACCGATATCCCTCCCCCACCCACCCTCCTCAAAATCCCACCCATCCACTCCCGTATACACTCCAAATGTTTACAAAAATATACTACATGAAAAGCTGTCTCCCTATCCCCACACACCCTACATACGTCCTCCACCATCAACCCTCTCTCCCGAAGCACCACACCAGACGGCAATATTCCGTGAAGGAAACGAAACATTACCTCTCTCACTCTTGGTCTGATGCGCACCAACCGCAACCTTACCCAAATATCTCCCCATGCATACATTGGGTATATGCCCTCAACATTTGCAATCACCCTCACCCCTACAGCACGCTCCAGAACACCTACCTGTATCCTAGACGGATCTCTAACATACAATAAAGTCCGCAGCACATCCTCACACTCTCTCATCTCTGATCCCACCCACCACCTTCGTGCCTCCTCATATAATGCTTGCACACCCTTCCCCACACGACCTTCCACTCGGAGAAACCCCCTCTTCAAATATATACACTTAACCTTTAATCTTATATCTATTAAACCCAATCCACCTTTGTCGACCGGTAGCATAACAATACTTCTACCCAACCAATCACACCCAGAACCCCATATATATCGAAAAACCTTTTTTAGCATTCTAGTTATGTCCGGTTCTGCCAACGGATATACTGCTGCCACATGCCAGACCATACTATATAACATCACATTCACCACTATTACACGTTGATGTATCGTCAAATGCAAGGGTCTCAAAACATTTAACCTACCCACCAACCTATCCACTGTCCTCCCAGAATTAAGCATCCGTGCCTCCCCGGCATTCCCCATATAAATTATCCCACACACCTTTAGTCTATCCACCACACACCAACGCACAGCTGTTTCCCATCGCGCCCTCCCCACCCAATTCCCTAAGACCAATAATATCGATTTCTCCACATTCACTTTTAAACCTGTAACACCTTCAAAACCACCAATTACATCCTCCACCTCATGTAAACTTTCCTCCCTGCTCATTAGAATTGTTGTATCATCCACATACCCTATTAATCCCATCCCACCATTCTCCCCACCACGTACCACCCCTAAACATCGCCCCACTGCCCTATAAAAAGGGTCCTGTATACAAGCAAACAACAGTTGAGACAGAGGACAACCCTGCCTTATGCCTCTACCCATTGAAACCCACTCACCCAATTTCCCATTCACCTGCACACGTACACCTACCCTATTATACAAAGTCTCAATCCAACGTACCATCTCTTCCCCAAAACCCTGCCTCCGTAAGATATGCCACAGTGCCTTTCGTTCTACGCAATCGTATGCAGCCTGCCAATCCAATGCTAAGACACCTCCCCTCCTTTTATTCTCCCCCTCCATACTTTCCACAAAATCTTTTATTATTCCATGTCCCTCATACATCGTCCTTCCAGGCACCCCATACTGACCTCTCGCAACAACTCTATCACGCACTTCAGCCTGTTCCCCAAGATTTTTGCGAATATCTTATAATCAGCACATAACAACGACAAAGCCCTGTAGTTCTGCACTGTAGTAGGGCCTTCCCCTTTTGGAATCAATACTACTACTGCAGTACGCTGCAACTCACCCATCCTCCCCTCACTTTTCATCACATTCATCAGGTTCACTAAAAAATCCTTCAACACACTCAAATGCTTTTCATAGAATTCACAAGGTAACCCATCTATACCTGGCGCTTTACCTCTCGCCATATTCTCCAAAGCTCTCCATACCTCCCCCTCTTCAATATCCCCTCCCAATGCCATACGATCACTTCCACTCAGCACACAAGATACATTCTCTCCCAATCTCTCTAAATCCTCACCGTTCACTCCTACACTCCGCAAATATTTTCCAAACCAACTATCCATAAAACCACTCATACCCTCAGTAGTTCGCAACTCCTGACCCTTCGTATACCCACCTAAGTTCTCGTGTACTACCAGCTTATCAATTTCCATTGCCAACCTGCGTCTCCGCTGACCCCGTAACACACAGGCTGATGGCTTGTCACCCCAAATCGCCTCCTCTAACCCACCTTGCACCCTCGCCTCATCAAATCTCTCATTGTGCATATCTCTTATCTGCCACTTTAATGCTTCAATTTCCTCCATTGCATACACACCTATCACAGCACCCCTCTGATAACAACCCTGCAACCGCCCCTCTAAATACTGTTGAAGCCCATATGTCATCCATGCCTCATTCTTTCCCCTTCGCACATAATATTGCCTGATCCTCGTCTTCGCAACCCCATCCCACCACCCCAATAAATCGCTTGCACTCTTACCCCCACCCCATAAGTCCTCCCACAAACTTTCAAAATCCCCTCCCACCACCCCCTCACCCAGTAGTCGTACATTCAGCTTCCAGTACCCCAAATATCTCTTAGGCAAACCGTCCCAATTTAAATCAGCATAAACCGCCCTATGATCTGAATAAACGACATTCACCGTCTGCACCCGCGTCACCCTCACTCCCCTTGTCACATACAACCTATCTAATCGTGCAGCATATCCCTTTCTATGAAATGTGTGCTCTATCTCGCAATTCCCTCCATCAACTATATCCCTCAATCCCACACCTCTCAATAGATCCCCTAAACCTGCCAAAAAACACCCTGCCCCTCTCGGTTCCACATCCTTCCTGCGCACCACACAGTTCCAGTCGCCACCAACTATTGTCACTGACGGTAATGACCACAAATAATATACCAATACGTTATTCACAAATTCATTCTTTACCCTTACATCATTCTCAGCCGGCACATACACACAAACGACTGCCATCCGCTCACCTCTCCACCACCCAACTATTCTTAACACACGACCCTCCCCCCCTTCACTCCTAAGAACAACAAACGGGCTCGTCTCTCGGATCAGGATTCCCACCCCTCCCTTCATTCGCTCCGAATACATCACAAACACTCTGTACCCATCCACCTCCAATTCCTTTCCCAGCTTGAAATTATGTTCCTGCACAAAAGCAATGTCTATAGCATAACGTCTTAAAAATCCCTTTATCCACAGACGCTTCTCACTCACACACAATCCATTAATATTCACTGTCATGCACCTGAAACCTACTTATGTGATTTCACGCTCTGCCCCTTTTTACCTTTCACTGACACGCTTTCAGTGTGTCTGCTTCGTCCACTTTTCTCTCCACTGCCCACTGGTGGCTTCCCCTGATCCAACACCGGACCAGGCATACCTTTAGTGCTCCCACGCACCACATCAACCCACGGCTTTTTCCCCGGTCTCTGTGCCGGGGTCAAAACATCATCCGAGTCGGAATATGTCGCCGCCCTCTTACGGTTGACACACTCTGCATCCATTTCTAACTCACTGGATGCCTCCCTGTGAATCTCAGCATTCACCTCAATCACTTCCACCACTCCTGGCGAGTCATCTGCCATGTTTGTCAATCTTCCAAGTTGCTCATCTTCAATCTGAACAGTACTCCTCACCATACTCAAGTTATCCTCAGAAACCTGCTTCTCAAAGGATTTTTCCTGCATGTTCACCAGTAGACCTCCTTCTACCCGCACGTCACCAATCTGCACAGTCTTCCCGTTCTCCAAGGGCAGATGCCTCACTTCCCACTAACTGTGACAGTGATGGGCTGGTACCCACCAGTGGCAGCTCACGCTCCACTTCCTCACTCCAGGAAGTGCCACTTCTATGTACAGGTGACTCATCAGCATGACCCACCTCCGGTTCTGTCTCTTTCACCATCTCACTTCCTAGGTCCTTTCTCCGCTGCCATCTCCCACACTGGGCCGCCATATGGTCATATGCACCACATAACCTACACGTCTTCTGCTGCCCAGCGTAGTACACCATTACCTGTGTCCTAAATGCGTCCAGGATGACGTAATACGGGATGGCATGCCTCAACGCCATCTTGATCGTGAACGTACCATCCGGCAAGCCGGCATACGCCCCATCCCTCCATTTACCCGCCATAGCCAGGTGTACAGGTCCATACTGTTCAAATACATACCGCAGATCAGTCTCGTCCGCCTCAAATGGCACATTTCGGACTTTCACCCATGTGTAATGCTTAGACACGTCGATTAGTCGAACACGTATCGCTGAATTAACGTCCACACTCCTGTCCTGGTACTTGTCAACCAGCCGTTCATACACTCCAGCTGATCTCAGCTTGACGAAAATACGATAGGCACCATTTAGTGCCACACCATACAGTTCTTGATCCGCAACACCATAGGTGTCATGGATAATTTGCAGTAAAAGCACTTGTGCAGACTGAGGCGTTATCGCACCACGCAACAATTCAATGCACACCGTGTGCATACGCCTTCTCACAGACTGCTCCATGTTGTGAAAATATAAGTCTCCTCCAATGGCCAGCAGAGGGCAGTAGTCACACTTCCGCACTCTGCTCAGGTCAAGCGGCGAATGTGTACTTATCGCTACTAGGTCCTCTCTCTCTCTCTGCTTCCTGAGCTGTATCATACCTCTTCGTAAAACCATGTATGGTTCCTGCCTCCACTACTTCACTTGCTAGGCTATTTCACTTGCTGACAACTCTATGACTGAAGAAATACTTCCTAACGTCCCTGTGACTCGTCTGAGTTTTCAGCTTCCAGTTGTGACCCCTTGTCCCTGTGTCCCCTCTCGGGAACATCCTATCTCTGTCCACCTTGTCTATTCCCCGCAGTATCTTGTATGTCGTTATCATGTCTCCCCTGACCCTTCTGTCCTCCAGTGTCGTCAGTCCGATCTCCCTCAACCTTTCCTCGTACGACATTCCCCTGAGCTCTGGGACTAGCCTTGTTGCAAACCTTTGTACTTTCTCTAACTTCTTGACGTGCTTGACCAGGTGTGGGTTCCAGACTGGTGCTGCATACTCCAGTATGGGCCTAACATACACAGTGTACAGTGTCTTGAATGATTCCTTATTAAGGTATCGGAATGCTATTCTCAGGTTTGCCAGGCGCCCGTATGCTGCAGCAGTTATTTGGTTGATGTGTGCCTCCGGTGATGTGCTCGGTGTTATGGTCACCCCAAGGTCTTTCTCCCTGAGTGAGGTCTGTAGTCTTTGTCCACCTAGGCTATACTCTATCTGCGGTCTTGTTTGCCCCTCCCAATCTTCATGACTTTGCATTTGGCTGGATTGAATTCGAGAAGCCAGTTACTGGACCACATGTCCAGCCTGTCCAGGTCTCTTTGCAGTCCTGCCTCATCCTCATCCGATTTAATTCTTCTCATCAACTTCACATCATCTGCGAATAGGGACACTTCAGAGTCTATTCCTTCCATCATGTCGTTCACATACATCAAAAATAGCACTGGTCCTAGAACTGACCCCTGTGGGACCCCACTCGTCACAGGCGCCCACTGTGATACCTCTTCACGTACCATGACTCGTTGCTGTCTCCCTGTCAGGTATTCCCTGATCCATTGCAGTGCCCTCCCTGTTACATGCGCCTGATCCTCCAGCTTCTGCACTAATCTCTTGTGGGGAACTGTGTCAAAGGCCTTCCTGCAGTCTAGGAAAACGCAGTCTACCCACCCCTCTCTCTCGTGTCTTACTTCTGTTACCTTGTCATAAAACTCCAGGAGGTTTGTGATACAAGATTTGCCTTCCATGAACCCATGCTGTTTTTCATTTATAATCTTGTTCCTTTCCAGGTGTTCGACCACTCTCCTCCTGATAATCTTCTGCATGACTTTGCACACAATACATGTCAGAGACACAGGTCTGTAGTTTAGCGCCACGTTTCTGTTTCCTTTCTTAAATATGGGGACTACATTAGCTGTCTTCCATTTCTCAGGTAGTTGCCCAGTTTCAAGGGATGTGTTGAAGATTGTGGTTAGAGGCACGCACAGCATCTCTGCTCCTTCTCTAAGGACCCATGGGGAGATGTTGTCCGGTCCCATCGCCTTTGAGGTGTCAAGGTCACTTAGGAGCTTCTTCACCTCCTCCTCAGTTGTTCGTATGTCATCCAACACTTGTTGGTATATTCCCTCTTGATGTTCCCTTCTGTCCTGTCTTCCCACAGCCCTTCCTGTCTCTACTGTAAAAACTTCCTTAAATCTCCTGTTCAGCTCCTCACATACCTCCTGATCATTTCTTGTGAGTTCTCCACCTTCTGTCCTTAATCTGATCACCTGGTCTTTGACTGTTGATTTCCTCATGATGTGGCTATACAACAGTTTCGGGTCAGTCTTGATTCTCGATGCTATGTCATTTTCATACTGTCGCTGGGCCTCCCTCCTTACCTGTGCATACTCATTCCTGGCTCTGCGGCTGATCTCCCTGTTTTCGTGTGTTCTCTGCCTTCTGTACTTTTTCCATTCTCTATTGCACTTTGTTTTTGCCTCCTTACACCGTCGGGTAAACCAAGGGCTCGTTCTGGTCTTCCCGTTGTTACTGTTGCCCTTGGGAATAAACCTTTCCACTGCCTCCTTGCATTATTGTTATTATTATAATAAAAAAGAAGCGCTAAGCCGCAAGGGCTATACAGCGCCTCCTTGCATTTTGTTGTTAAATATTCCATCATTTCATGTACTTGCTTTCCTGCCAGATCTCTGTCCCACTGGACCTCCCACAGGAAGTTCTTCAACCCTATGTAGTCCCCTGTTTTATAGTCAGGCTTTTCCCATTCAACTCCTGTTATTCTCTCTGCTTGCAGCTCTACTATGTATTCAAAGCACAGAACCACATTGTCGCTAGCTCCTAGGGGACTCTCATACTTGATGTCCTCAATGTCTGAGCTGCCCAGGGTGAACACAAGGTCCTATCTTGCTGGTTCATCCTCCCCTCTCACTCTGGTAGTGTCCTTAACATGTTGGTGCACGAGGTTTTCCAGCACCACGTCCAACATCTTGGCTCTCCATGTTTCGGGACCCCCATGTGGCTCCAGGTTATCCCAGACAATCTCCCTGTGGTTGAAATCCCCCATAACCATCAACTTTGCTCTGCTGTAGTGAGCTCTTCTTGCCACCTCAGCAAGTGTGTCCACCATTGCTCTGTTACTCTCTTCATATTCTTCTCTTGGCCTCCTGCAGTTCTGTGGTGGATTATACATCACTGCAATGACCACTTTGTGTTCCCCAGACTGAAGTGTACCTACTATGTAGTCTCTTTCTCCCTTCTCATCTATGCCTTCCATATTCTCGAATTTCCATCTGTTTTTTACGAGCAGAGCAACTCCACCTCCCCCCCTGTCCCTTCTTTCATCATGATCTGGTATCCTGGTGGGAAGATTGCATCTGTTATTGTCTCCGTGAGTTTTGTTTCTGTAACTGCTATGATGTCTGGGGACTTCTCATTGATTCTTTCTTGCCATTCCTCATGTTTATTCGTTAATCCATCTGCATTTGTGTACCAAACCTTCAACTTCTGTTCTAATACTGTAACTGTGGTGCGGGGGGTGGGAACAGAGGGATCGGTGTGTGATGGTTGGTTTGGATTATTCAGTTGCCTTGGGGGTGTTGTGGCTGGAGTCCTTCTGCAGGTGTTTCTGGGGGGTGTGCTTGTCCTTCCATTTGATCCTGGGTTATTCTGCTCTCCTTTTTCATTTCCTCCCATTTCTCCTTTCGTTTTTGAACTCTTTCATCGTCTTCCTTTCGTCTTGTGTTCTGTCTCGATCGAGGTACACACTCCGGAACTCCTGCTTGCCTCTCAGCCGTGTTTTCTCCTGCAGGATCATGGTTCGGGTTGATTCTGCCTTGAAAATTACTTTGTGAGGCCGATTCCTTTTCTTTGTGAACCACCCAATTCTCCGAAAATTTGCCACCTGTGTCATGTCCCCCTCGCCTATCACCTTCATGATATCTTCAATCGCTTTTTTCTCCTCCTGCTTTCTTTCATCATAAGTTTCCCCTTTAGCTTCGTCTAGCCCATAGACAAACACGGATCTCTCCCATTCCACCTCCCACTGTGACTCCCATTGCATCCTCTGATGTGTTTTAGTTCCTTCCCGTGGAGTGCTCCTTCCTTCAGTCCCTTCCCTAGTTATGGCCCCTATGCTTCTTGGTGTGTGTGTGTGTGTGTGTGTGTGTGTGTGTGTGTGTGTGTGTGTGTGTGTGTGTGTGTGTGTGTGTGTGTGTGTGTGTGTTTGTGTCCTCCCACAAATACACCTTCCCTTCGCCTCTACTTTTCCAAAGTCTAAAACATTCTCAAAGTTCAAATATTCTTTAACTTTTCCTTCACTTATCCTTCCCAAACATTCTTTTCCTGTCTCTTTGCCTATTACTTTACCTTTTAATGCTTCTGTTTTGGGTATGAAGGTTCACCCTCCCCTTCGTGTAGTTCCCTCCCTTCCTGTCCCCTACCAAGTTCCATCCTCTCCTGTCCTCTCCCAGGTTATCTCTACCCTCTCATCCCCTCCCCTTATGTAACTTTCATCGTCTCTCCGCTTTTTTTTTTCTTTACTCATCCTCCTCGTTCAATCTGATGTAATACTATCTGAAACTTCCTTGTCCTCTGAAATGATTGAAGTTTTCTCCTAATATACCGAGTAAACAAACCCAATGATTGACATCGATCCTACTCCAATACTCTTCCTCAATTTTCTAAACCACCTAGACTCACTTTTCGTAGCATTCCAGTCCTTTGCTACTTACTAGTTTTCCACAACCTCCACATGTAGACTTTCCTAACCCTCCTAGTCCACAGACAGTTTCATATTGCCAGTATACTTCTCTTCGCAAATTATGACGTATTGACAGTAATATTCGAAGCCTCAAGGGTAATAGGGGTCAGCTTCAGGTGTTCTCCCAATTTTTCCCAGTTTATGTCTGTTTATAAGAGCCTAAATTATACTCCGCTGTTATCCATCCCATCTGGCTATATTTTACTGCGTTCATCGGATCCTTTTCCTGATCGTTCTTTTTATGGAAGTGCACTACTTGTGTGCACTGATGTACCACACCATCAGATCCTTGTTCATACATCACTGCATTACTGTGCAGCCAGCATCTTCTTGAACAAGTGGAATAGTGCGAGAGATACAAATGATACTGTATTCCTCTTGTTCGAGTAGATGCTGCCTGTAGAGTAACGCATCAAAGTATGAACAAGGATCAAGAAACTGGGCGCTTTTCCACGAGATACCCGCAAGTGAATAGTGTGCATGAGATGCGAAGACCGGAAAGCGTAGTCTAACCACAAACGATTAGACCAGAATAAACTGCTTGATAGTGTAATGTTATGAATAAATTCAGACCAATGTTGTAACACTTGCGAAGGGAGACAGATTACAGCAAAATTTGAGAACTGAAAAACCTATGAAACAAAGGTTGTGTACCGCTGATTGGGTAGCATAGTCTGCCTACTCATTGCCCTGAACATCTTTAGCAGACACCCACCAGTAATTTTTTTTGGTTTTTGCTAGAAATGCAGCGCAACTAAAGTTACATACTAAGTACTAGGGGGTAAAGCAAACAACTTTTTGATATCTTGCAAAGCACTAAAGGAGTCCGTGATTACCACAAACTATGAAGTACGCCTTGACAATATGGATAACTGCGTGCAGTTAAACTGAAGATGCTAGCTGAATCTAATGACCTCGTACAGCACTGTCTGGGAACTGCTGCAAACCTGACAAAGCATTTACAACCATCTGTAAACTGCAATGGCCCTAGACCGAAAGTGGTCAAGAAAAGAGCAAGAAGCCACTGTAGGTATTTGAGTTTTTGCACACCTGATTCGGGATGAAAAGTGTCTGAACCTCCCAAGGGGGTAGAGAAAAGCTAAATGCTCTAAGTACATATAAAAGTGGCAACAATAGTAATCAAGAGCGAGTGAAGACAGACAAGGGACAGTAAACACGGGTGACGAACAAATGAACCTCTAATCATGTCCATTAGTCCTGCATGTAGACGGATCGTGAGGGCCACGAGAGTGGACAAAATAGCCGAGGCAGTGCGCATCACAAAAATCTTTCAAGGATGGAACATACGCCTCTGCATATACGCTCTCGACAGTTGAGTTATGAAAACCTAGACAAACGCAATCGTTGATGGATGGGATCAAGTATATAAAGCGGCCGCTTAATATTTCTGGTCACCATGCTCCAATTTCTATAAAATTAGGGCTGATCACAGTAAGAGCTCTACAATCTGCCCTCCCCCCCCCCCCCCCATCCTATGAAAGAAACTTGATTAGAAGAAAAAATGGCAGACTGCCTTGCAGGCCTAAGGAGTGGGCTTGGGCCAATTATTATTATAATCAAGGGGGAAGCACTAAACCCGGAGGATTATACAGAGCCTGGGGGGGGGTATGTGGAAGGCATTCAGGTTTAATTCGGGGAACTGGAGCACAGATCCAATTCCCTAAATCAAGAGCCCCTCACCAACATCAAGGAACCTTCCTTGAGGGGGGGGGGCTTAGGCCAAGCTGTACCTCCAAGTAGTCCTATGCCTTTAAAAATCTATATTGTAGTTAATTAGCAAAGCCATTACGAACGTACGTAAGTAGAGCAAGGCGTCAATAGTGGCCATTACGAAAGCCATTTTGACAAGGTAAGACTTTAAATACCATAAACTTATTTACCAAACGTTCCATCTTTCATATTGTACTTGCAAGAGCAATGGAGCGAGTGTGAAGCATGTCCCGAAGTACCAGATTCATGAAAATGCTGAACAATGGTAATTGATAGCGAGTAAATATTTGAAATACAAGAGAACTACAAAGGCTGACAAATACTGAAGCATATGGATGCCGTCAGTTCCAACTGCCGATGATCGGCAAGCAGAAATTGCAGACTAATTCAAGAAGTAAAAGGCACAAGGCTCTTTTCTGCTATACGAGAAGTCTAAAGGGGAGTAACAATGGTAGGTTTGGAGGGAAAACTGGCATAAATGAAGCCCTTTAGAGTGACAAGATTTTCAATATCCGGGGCAACTTTCAAGGTGTGCAACACTAGTAACCAGAAGAACAAGCTGGGTCTCGATTTCCGGACTTTTTCGAAACTAAGGGGAAGCTAAAGTTTGAAAGACTGCGAGCCTGTCCAGCATTTCATAAGTGACTATTCGTGCACTGTTAACAGCACAAGGTAATATTTTTACCAACTCAGGAGTGCCTTGCTTATAGTATGATAAGCTGAGTAGACGTCTATTGCAGAATGAAAAAACATTTGGCCATTGTGTACTTTGAGACTATGGGAGTGAGGTGCACTTTTTTCCTGGGAAGATTAGAGAATTTAAAGTACTGTTAATGGTCGTGGTCTTTTAGGTGTGGGACCAGAGGTGGTCTAACCGGAGATTGGAAAGATCTGAAAACTTAATAGTGGGAAGGGCCAGACATGTGGGTAAAGACGTGCAGAGATCAGATGCATCAAAGGAGTCCGGAGGAACTTCAGAATCAAGAGTGGGCAAAGAAATGCCTGTAGAAGGTACTGGGGCGTCAGAAAGTGCCAAAGAAAGTTCCGACAATTAGGTAGTCGGAGCTACAGCAGAAAGGGGCCCCCCTTCCCCCACGTGGAGCAGTCTTGTGGCTCTGGAACTATGGGAAAAATTTCCAAAGGGAAAGAATGTGGAGGTATAGCTCCTAGGAGGAATGAGAGGGTCAAATTCCCCTCCATGTCCAAGAGGATCTCAGAGCAGCCAGTAGTGCAGATGTGGAATGAAACTTCCCATACCCTACCCTTCATGCCAGTAAACTAGCAATCCAGGTTATCAGCCTCTTTAACAGAACTACCTCTGGGAACAAGAGGGCAGTCTGATACCTGCCACAAGGAATCCTCCTTCAGAGACCACCTCCCAGAAACTGACAGGCAGTTTCCAGAGTTACACCTGTCACCTGAAATGAAAATATGGGGTATCCCTAAATTATCCAGATTCTACAGCAAACCTATGGAATGGATAAAGATACCCATTACCTTTTCTAGGAGCCAGAATACCCGAGGAGAGGATCTGAAGGCTGAAAACTAGAGGGATGGGAAGAGGAACAGGCTGTTTGTCCTCAGACCAATAGCCTCTTTACCACAAGGTTTCTTTAAGGGAGAGAACAGGGGAGGGGGGGCTGAAGGGGGGGCTATGTATCTTTGTAGTAAGTGTTAATCTATCTCCATGGGCAAAGCCTCTTAACCTGTGTTCTTTGCAGTCTTATTTCAAGGCATGTTGCGTACTGTTTCATCAGGCATCGAGGTCAGAGACACACCCAGCCGAGACCTTTGCTCCTGATCCTCAGTGAAGATGACTTAACTATGCGGTTTGGAGAGAAAAAAAAATCGGTAAAGAATGCTCATAACTAGTTCATCGAGACGAATCAAATTAAGTAGAGACCTTTTACGGTCTCTAAGGCAACTTGCCTCCCTCAATCTTTTTGTAGATGTTAACACTGGGGCACCTCCATTTAGTTGAGAAGTATTGTAAATCTAGTACTGATGCTGCAACAGTTTCCTTTGCCCCCCTTCATGCCAGTAAACTAGGATGGTACCTATATGAAGCATACCACTTCTACAGACGAAGAGGCGACTGAAGACTCCAGATTTAGTTCCTTTGGGATGAAGAAAGTGGGACAAGAGAAAAATTTACAAGGTGGATATTGGTAGTACCAGGGTCTAGCAACATTGGAAATGGAATATGGGGGGGGGGGGGCCCCATCTAATGGATGTTTAAACCTGAATGCCATTTTAGGAATTCTTTTCAGTCAGTTGTTACAAATACCACAAGCTAAAAAGTAAAGGCGAAATTACAAGTGTCTTCACAGACTACAAATTTTCTGGAAGGTAATTAGGATACTGAATTAAGACTAAGTAAACTGCATTTATTTATAATAAATTCTCTATCAAAGGTAGAGTAATTTACCAGAACCAATGAACAGCCAAACTTTCTAGCATAGTTAGCTGAAAGCCTAAATGAATTTGACTTTCATAAACCTGCTTTTGCAATGTCTCGCAGAGCTGGCTTGGCGAGGGGCGATGTCTGAATTTCATGGAAGAATGCCAAGGGAAGATATTTGGAGTTGCAGGTTCACTTTAAAGGCTTTACACAACCATTTGTTCTTCCTTAATTCCATTACTAGAAGTAATGTCTGTAACAGAGGCCATTGGCGACAGCTCCATTTCAGGAGATTCCGTTTTAGAGGCTGCTAGGACTCTTTTAGGAGAGTGTTCAGCGAGAACCTGGAAAGTGAAAAATTTTAATAGCAATCTAAATCAATTTACTAATATGTTAAATCTAGGTAGTTAATTCACAATCCTCGTACCAATTTAACCCTGGAGGTAATCACTCAAGCTAGAGAAATTTTAGGAACAGGTCTAAAAAAAATTTTCAACTCGCCCTCTGATTCTCTATTGCAGTCTTCATCCAATCTCCAATGATAACCACGAGAGCTTTCAACATGGATTCAAGTTTAACAGCAACGTCGTGAGCATAGGTACGTATTTCAGCTGCTGATGAACGGCGAATTGCATTACTCAAATAACTGAGGTAAACAGTAATCCTTTCCGTTGGATGGATAGCCAGAATGAGACTGAATTTGCCAGTTACTGCAGAGGGAAGTTCTAAAGCGGCTGTATACCATTGTTTAGCAGAGGAAAGTAAGAACTTCATCTGAAAGATTAAAGCTCCTTGAAACTTTCAATAGATAACTAGCTTATTTCAATTTTAATCTTAAATTAGTAGATTTAAGGGTTATACAGTGCTTAAAGCATTTGATTGAAAATATGAACCTACTAACTAGAAAAATAATTCAGTATTTGAGGCCCACACCAAAAGTGGAAAAAAAAGGGGGGGGGCGCACGCGCCCCCATGTACGCATTATATTAAATTAGGAAAGTCTAGTAGATTATAATTCAAATTGCGAACATTTGAGGCTTCACGTAGACTAAATTACACTAAAGAGCTTAAAGCATGTGGCTATGGGACACGTGTTGGGGAGGAAGGTAAACTACTTACGAGGTGGATAGTTGAAAAATCCATACAGCTAGCATCAGGATGCACGAAAGTGTGGAGAGTGCGGTAGATTCGCAGACTAGTTTTTAGTGCCAGAGCTGAAGCCTTTGGTACCAAAGTTTCAGCAGCAGAGTCTGCGAAATAGTCCAGTACGAGGATTATTATAACCAAAGCGCTAAGCCACAAGGGCTATACAGTGTAGTATGAGGAGTGCCTATACATATAATACAGGTGTGTGTGTATATTATATATAAATTATATATATTATATATATATATATATATATTTTACACACGCAATATAAAAGGGGGGGGGGTGAAGGAACTACTAGCCCTTACCCAATTCTTTCAATTCTCCTTCGACTGGGGGAAGGAAAGCGTCAACGAAGGTGTTGGCATTGTCTACTAAAATAGTAGCAAAGTTCACAGCTATACGTCCACCACTGTAGTCGTTCAGCAGCATAACCTGGTTGGACATTTTAGTTGATTAGCATAGTTTACTAAAATACGTGAAGTGGAAGGCACGTAGGGGCAGGAAGGTTCAGTATTGAAAGAGTAATCAAGAATTTATTAGAGCCAGGCAGAAAGTATTAATTTAAAATAGAAAATTTACTTACAGCTTCTTCAGCTCTGATAACTAGAGCATCTGTTATAGATTCAGCAGGTTTATCTCTAGCTACTACCTTCAGTAGCTTTCCTTTAACGTCTCCCATTGCCTGAAAGGCAAGCAAATAGGCTATGTATGAAGGCTTTACATCACATTAAGGATACGTTTTCTTAAAGTTGAATTTATATAGTTACCTCTGTAGTAGGCTTGGAGATAATGGGTGCCCAAGCTTGCACTTTATCTAGTCCCTGGCAAGCCCACTGGTTTATAGCTTGCCATCCACCTACAGGACGCAGCAATGTTGTCATGGGAAATATTTTAGAGGCTGTTTGTATACTGCTGTCAGCCACATTTGCAACCACTGCTACACTTTTGTAGGTCTAATGGAAATTAGAAGGAAATATGTTAATTGATGTGGGTGGGAAGATCGAATAGGGTTTTTAAGCCAATAAAAGAATCTTTCCTTAAAGGGATAATTTAGAGCGGGAAGCGCTAGTGGCGAGTTCAGGACACGAAATAAGTTATTAAATTTGGGTAGGGACGAGTAAAGGAGAGACTTTAAAGTCTAGTGTATTTATGTACATGAAGGATAGTGGAATAAAGGCAGGTTAAGCTGTAAACATTAAGCGACAGCTGAAGTTTAATGCAAAATATTTTTTTTTTTTTTTTTGGGGGGAAAGACCTGCCAAGTATGAATCAAGGCAGGGCTTAAGCTTCACCATACACTAAAGGAAGTTCAGTCAGAAGCCCAAAGAGTAACTTTAAGGAATACCCTAAGAGGATTGTCAAGTTATTAACTAATATGATGCTGGAAGGAATTAAGAGAATAGCTGGGGTGGTGTGTAAACAGCAACTTTATATCGATAATACTAACCTGTGCACTTTGGTACAAAGCGAGTGAATCTTCAACAATTGGAAGTTGCTTCAGTCTCTTCCAGAAAGAGCTCCCAGCAGCCGTTTCATCGAAGTTATCAGCCATGTTGAAATCTGCTGTATTTAAGTTCAGCAAAGAATTATAATCACAGGAAAGCGCTAAACCCGTAGGATTATACAACATGTGAGGGGGGGGAAGGAATAAAAAGTATTCAAGTTTCATTCAGGAACTGGAGTACATATCCAATTCCCCTAGATCAAAAGTCAACGAACCTCCCTTGAGGGGTTCAGGAAAGAAGGGGACAGAGCTAAACTTCTGAAGTTAAGGTTAAAGTCGATATATAATAAAATGTTAGAGATAATATTCCAAAAATAATTCTATATTAAAACCCCAAAACGTAGCCAAATATATCTTATGTTAAGATTAACTCTTACTATCATATCACTCAAAATCCCAACAATAAATAAAAAGGTTAATAAATTACCGACGAGTTGTTGATAGCACGGAAGGTCCAAGCTGACTGACTATGTGCTCCTCCCCGTCTCCCTCGTCACCTCTCTTACCCCCCCTGCCCCCCCCCCCCCGATATTATGTTGGACTCCTCTGCTGATAATAAGATGTTACAAGGACCCCAATGGAAATAAGTAACTCTGATTTTTTGGGTTGTCTTTGGTAATTTACACAACTGTTATAAGTAAAACGATTGTAATCACTCAGAATGTGTGTAATGGTACTTCTGTGTAATTGTACCTAAATATACTTACTCCATTCAATAATAAATAAATCTGTAGTACATTTTTATTACAGCAGATATTAAATGCAGTACAATAATATTTTTACGTGTTATGCAATCGGTGAGACTTAATATATAGATTATTGTTAGGAATTAATGAAATAACAGGCTGAGTGAGAGTATTGCAAGCTGTAACAGTAACTGTAGTTAGGGAGTTTTTGTTTTTTATTTAAAACAGTACATTTTTTTTTTATATTTTATTTAAAAAGTACATCACAGCACATAAAAAGCAAACAGGCCTTATCCGTCAATATTGTTCGTATCCATTCGTCTCTCGACCTGCGGGGAGAGGACGCTCTACAGTTTCTCTTGCACGCCACCTGGTGAGGAAAACATAGCATTAGCACCAAGAT
>NW_027198442.1:15000-44411 GCF_038502225.1 Cherax quadricarinatus | reverse complement strand
TGTGTCCATGCTGCCTCTCCACAGAATGCTGAAGGCACGTGACAGGGGCTTCTTTCAGTTCTTGATGAACACGGAATTCCATGAGTCTGGGCCTGGGGCAGAGTGCATGGGTATGTCGTTTATTGCCTTTTCAAAGTCTTGTGCTGTTAAGATAATGTCTGAGATTTTTGAGATGACCAAATTTTGTCTCGTTCGTAAAGAATTCTTCTGGATTGTCGACCCTTAATCTGAGCAGCGGCTCGCTGAACACTGAGTCGTGTTGGGACTTCAGTATCTCACTCATTTCTTGGTTATCATCTGTGTATGTCCCATCTCGTTAAAGCAGAGGCCCAATACTGGATGTTGTTTTTTCCTAAGATTTGGCATAAGAGAGGAAAGTATTTTGATTGCTTTTTTTTCAATTTCCTTTATGGCTTTAGTTCTTCCTGCGATTCTCGTCTCCTGTAAAATTCTTTCAGCTTAACTTCGATATTTGCAATTTCATTGACCAGCGCCTTCCTTCCTATTTCAGAGATAATGGCCGCTCTCAGCACCTCTGTGACTCTTCCCCTTCGTCTTGTTTACATCTTCTCTTTCTTAATGGAATGTGCCTTGAGCAGATCTCAAGAACCAAAGAGTTTATTTTTTCTAAGCAAAGGTTCGGATCTGTGTTGTTTAGGATATCTTCCCAGCTTGTTTTATTTAGGATATTGTTGACTTGTTCCCATTGTATGTTTTTGTTATTGAGATTGAATTTAGTGAAGACACCCTCATGACTGATCACATTTTGCTGGTCAGTAGCCCAGTGCATACATACATGTACCTCTATTATGTTGTGATCTCAGTGTATTGTCTCTGATACAAACATATTACGTTTTAGATCGTCGTTGTTAGTGAAGGTGAGTGTCAGTGTATATTCTAGTCTTGTAGGCTCTAATATTTGTTGGTTTAAGGTGAATTTGTTGCAGAGATTTAATAGCTCGTGTGTGTGTGTGAATTTTCATCTGAGCTGCATCCTGGGCTGATCTCTGCTAAAATATTATTTGCTACACTCCTCCATGTTAGATGTCTCAAGTTGAAATCTCCTGGAAGCAAGATGTTTGAGGCAGGAGTTGGGAGATTTTCCAGTGGTCAATTTTCAAAAGCTGCTCCCGGAATTGCTGGGAAGTTGCATCTGGAGGCTTGTATATTACCACAATGACAAGGTTTTGGCTTTGTCTTTACCGCCAAAACTTCAACTACATCATTTGAGGTGTTTAGTAGTTCTGAGCAAATAGGGCATAAGAAAGGAATTTATAGGCGTATCAAAAGAGGCGAGGGTCATCTTATGAATCAGTATATTGACATTAAGAGGGACATTAAAAAGGGGATAAGAAAAGCTAAAAGGGACTATGAAATTAAAGTTGCTAGGGATTCTAAAACTAACCCAAAAAGTTTTTTCCAGGTCTATAGAACAAAAGTCAGAGATAAGATAGGTCCCCTTAAAAATAACTATGGGCATCTTACTGACAAAGAGAATGAAATGTGCTCGATTTTAAATAATTATTTTCTCTCGGTTTTTACACAGGAAGACACTAATAATATTCCGGTAATTAATTTTTATAGTGGATCAGAAGAAGATAAATTATGTAACATCACAGTCACTAGTGAAATGGTTGTGAAGCAGATAGACAGACTGAAGCAAAATAAGTCACCGGGTCCTGATGAGGTTTTTTCAAGGGTTCTAAAGGAATGCAAAATGGAAGTCTGTGAACCATTAACTAATATTTTTAATTTATCTCTTCAAACAGGCGCAGTGTCTGATATGTGGAAGATGGCTAATGTAATTCCTATTTTTAAAACAGGGGACAAGTCGTTACCGTCAAATTACCGCCCAATAAGCCTGACCTCAATTGTAGGCAAATTACTAGAGTCAATTATAGCTGAGATTATAAGAAGCCATCTCGATAAGCATAGCTTGATTAATGATACTCAGCATGGATTCACAAGAGGCCGGTCTTGTCTAACTAATTTATTAACTTTCTTCAGTAAAGCTTTTGAGGCTGTTGACCACGATAAAGAATTTGATATTATTTACTTAGATTTTAGTAAGGCATTTGATAGAGTTCCGCACAAAAGACTGTTGAAGAAAGTAGCAGCTCATGGCATTGGGGGAAGGGTGCTCTCGTGGATCGAATCTTGGCTAACAGACAGGAAGCAAAGAGTGTCCATAAATGGGGTTAAATCCGAGTGGGGATCAGTAACAAGTGGCGTTCCACAGGGATCAGTCTTGGGCCCGTTGTTGTTTATAATATATATCAATGATCTTGATGAAGGAATTACTAGTGATATGAGCAAATTAGCCGATGACACGAAGATAGGTAGGATAATTGATTCAAACGTAGATGTTAGGGAACTTCAGGAGGATTTAGACAAACTCTACTCTTGGTCAGAAAAGTGGCAGATGCAGTTCAATGTAGATAAATGCAAGGTTCTGAAGCTCGGGAGTGTCCATAACCCTAGCACTTATAAGTTAAATAATGTAGAACTTAACCATACAGATTGCGAAAGGGACTTGGGGGTTATGGTAAGCAGCAACCTTAAACCAAGACAGCAATGCCTAAGCGTACGTAATAAGGCAAATAGATTACTGGGATTTATATCAAGAAGTGTAAGCAACAGAAGTCCAGAGGTCATACTGCAGCTTTATACATCATTAGTAAGGCCTCACCTAGATTATGCAGTTCAATTCTGGTCTCCGTATTACAGAATGGACATAAATTCGTTAGAAAACATTCAGCGTAGGATGACTAAATTAATACATAGCATTAGAAATCTTCCTTATGAGGAAAGATTGAAGACCCTTAACGTTACATTCACTTGTTAGACGAAGAATGAGGGGAGACCTGATCGAAGTGTATAAGTGGAAGATAGGTATTAATAAAGGGGATATTAATTAACAAGGTCTTGAGAATATCTCTCCAAGAGAGAACCCGCAGTAATGGATTTAAATTAGATAAGTTTAGATTTAGAAAGGACATAGGAAAGTATTGGTTTGGAAATAGGGTAGTAGATGAGTGGAACAGTCTACCTAGTTGGGTTATTGAGGCTAGGACTTTGGGTAGTTTCAAATTTAGGTTGGATAAATACATGAGTGGGATGGGTTGGATTTGAGTGGGACTTGCACATCAGAGCTTATTTCTTGGGTAGCATTGAAAATTGGGTAGGTCAAATGTTTGTTAGTGGGATGAATTGTAAAGGACCTGCCTAGTATGGGCCAACAGGCCTGCTGCAGTGTTCCTCCTTTCTTATGTTCTTATGTTCTCTGTGACGTAAGAACATAAGAACATAAGAACGAAGGAACACTGCAGAAGGCCTACTGGCCCATGCGAGGCAGGTCCAAGTCTCCTACCGGCTTAAGCCAATGCACCCAACCTAGTCAGGTCAGGTCACATTGACTTAAGGGAGGAACACGGCAACCGACCTGTTAGCACAAGCTATCAGGTCTAACTCACACCCACCCACATCTACTCATGTATTTATCCAACCTATTTTTAAAGCTACACAACGTTCTGGCCTCTATAACGGTACTTGGGAGTTTGTTCCACTCATCCACAACTCTATTACCAAACCAGTACTTTCCTATATCCTTCCTGAATCTGAATTTTTCCAACTTAAAACCATTGCTGCGAGTCCTGTCTAGGCTAGATATTTTCAGCACACTATTTACATCCCCTTTATTTATTCCTGTCTTCCACTTATACACCTCAATCATATCCCCCCTAATTCTACGTCTTTCTAGAGAGTGCAGTTTCAGGGCCCTTAGTCTATCCTCATAGGGAAGGTTTCTGATACATATGATCATCTTTGTCATCCTCCTTTGTACATTTTCCAGAGAATTTATATCCATTCTGTAATACGGTGACCAAAACTGTGCAGCATAATCTAAATGAGGCCTAACCAAGGATGTATAGAGTTGAAGAACAACCTGAGGACTCCTATTATTTATGCTTCTTGATATGAAGCCAAGGATTCTATTAGCTTTATTGCGAACACTTATGCACTGTTGTCTTGGTTTCAGATTACTGCTAACCAGAACTCCTAAATCTTTTTCGCAATCCGTAATGTTAAGATCTACATTATTTAGTTTATATGTGGCATGGTTATTGTCCTGTCCAACATTTAGAACTTTGCATTTGTCTATATTAAACTGCATCTGCCACTTCTCCGACCACTGCATCAGTCTATTCAAATCTTCCTGGAGTGCTCTAATGTCCTCGTCAGAATGAATTCGACGGCCTATTTTGGTGTCATCGGCAAACTTGCCGATGTCGCTCTTTATGCCCTCATCTATGTCGTTTATGTAGATTGTGAACAGCAGGGGGCCCAACACTGACCCCTGTGGAACACCGCTCGTGACGCTTCCCCACTCTGATTTCTCCCCATTTATGCAAACTCTCTGCTGAGGAAATGGTATGGTGATACCGACAAGATGTGGAAAAAGACACTTATGTACAGTTCAGGACATTTATTAAAGGAAACGTTTAACCACGAGTGGCTTCTTCAGTCCTAATACAGAGAAAACTAAGAAAACACACATATATATAGTGGCGGGAGTCAGGTGAGGTGATGCGTGGGTAGAGGTGGTAGTAGTAGTAGTAGTAGTAATGGAACTAAGGAGGTGAGGCAAGAGAGGGACCTGCTGGCATCAAGTAACACCAGTTCCCAGGATGGGTAATATCCTCTTGCTTAGTAATTTTGAAATACTGTAACTACCGGATTTTTGCTTTATAGTGTTACTGACAGAAATTAGTGCAGCTTCAATGCAAGAGGATATTCCCCATCCTGGGAACTGGTGTTACTTGATGCCAGCAGGTCCCTCTCTTGCCTCACCTCCTTAGTTCCATTACTACTACTACTACTACTACCACCCCTACCCACGCATCACCTCACCTGACTCCCGCCACTATATATATGTGTGAACATAAAAATGGTATAAAATACCGACAGGTTGTGTGTTTTCTTAGTTTTCTCTGTATTAGGACTGAAGAAGCCACTCGTGGCGAAACGTTTCCTCTAATAAATGTCCTGAACTGTACATAAGTGTCTTTTTCCACAAACTCTCTGCTGCCTATTTGTCAACCATGCCTCTATCCAGGAAAAAATGTCTCCTCCTATTCCATGTGCTTTAATTTTCCTCAATAGTCTCTGATGTGGGACCCTGTCAAAAGCCTTACTGAAGTCCATATACACAATATCATATTCATTACCATGATCTACCTCCTCAAATACCTTAGTGAAAAAAGTTAATAAATTCGTAAGGCAGGAACGCCCCTTTGTAAAACCATGCTGAGATTCGTTGATTAATTTATGCTTTTCAAGGTGGCTACGAATTGCCTCGGCAATTATTGATTCCATAAATTTTCCCACTATGGAGGTTAGGCTTATTGGTCTATAGTTCGAAGCTAAGGACCTGTCACCTGTTTTGAAAATAGGTATCACATTTGCCATTTTCCACTTATCTGGCACCATGCCAGTTTGTAGTGATATGTTGAAAAGATTAGCCAAAGGTGTGCTAAGCTCCTCTTTACATTCCTTTAGAACCCTTGCATACAGTTCATCAGGGCCTGGGGATTTGTTAGGTTTTAATTTATCTATTTGCCTAAGGACCATGTCACTTGTGACCCTAATAGTGCACAGTTTATTATCGTCCTGTTCTACATAATTTATCATTACTGGAATATCGCTGGTATCCTCCTGTGTAAAAACTGAGAGGAAGTATGTGTTAAAAATTCTACACATTTCCTTATCACTGTCAGTGAGCTGACCCGAGGAACTTTTGAGTGGGCCTATCTTGTCCATGATCTTACTTCTGTATACCTGAAAGAATCCTTTTGGGTTAGTCTTCGATTCTCTTGCAACTTTAACCTCATAATCTCTTTTTGCTTTTCTAATTCCCTTTTTTATTTCTCTCTTTAACTGAATATATCGATTTCTTAATTGCCCCTCTCCTCTTTTGATTTGCCTATATATGCCTCTCTTTTGACCAATCAGATATTTTAATCTATTGTTCATCCATTTAGGATCATTTTTGTTTGATCTGATTTCCCTATTTGGAACATAATTTGTCTGAGCAGCTAGAACTATGCCCTGGAAAGCATCATATCGGCAACCATCACCACCTACCTGACCCTTAGTCAGGTCATTCCAGTTCAGCCCACCTAAGTAATTTTTCAGTCCTATGAAATCAGCCAAGCGAAAGTCAGGGACGGAGACTTGATTGCCATTATTAGGGGAATTCCATGATATATTAAAACTGAGTGATTTGTGATCACTCTCCCCAAGCTCATCATTAACCTCAAGATTATTAATTAGTGTTTCCCTACTGGCAAGAACCAAGTCAAGGAGGTTATTTCCCCTAGTTGGCTCTGTCACAAACTGTTTTAAAAAACAATCCTGGATCGTATCAAGAAAGTCACCCGACTCTAAATTTCCTGTCAAATTGCTCCAGTCAATCTGTCTATAGTTGAAATCTCCCATTAGCACAACATTTTCGTATGTAGATGCCTTACGAATTTCGTCCCATAGAAGTTTACTGCACTCCCTATCAAGATTTGGGGCCCTGTAAATCACACCCAAAATTAGTTTTTCTCGGCCCTCGAGAAGCTGTAACCAAACAGATTCAGTGGCTGACGCTTCTAATTTAATATCTTGTCTAACACAACAATTTAAGTTGTCTCTGACATACATCGCTACTCCACCACCTTTCCTGTTGACCCTGTCAGTGTGGAATAATTTATAGCCTTGTATGTGACATTCAGAGGGCATCTCTCTATCTTTCAGATTGAGCCAGGTCTCTGTTATAGCAATAATATCTATGTTTCCTGCACTTGCAATTAATCTTAGCTCATCTATCTTATTTCTAACACTCCTGCTATTAGTATAGTAAACCTTAAGGGAGCTAGTCCCTTGTCCCTTGCTGCCCTCTGCTGTCCCCTTTGTTTGCTGACCTGTTCTATTGTCTTTATTTATAACTTCATGCTGAATGCCTTTTATACATTTACTGTTTCCAACCCTAGTGTTGCAACCTGCTTGTTTCCCACACACACCCATACCTCTATCTTCCATCAGTTTAAAATCATAGGCATTTCACCAATGGCCTTCTCAATCGAGTCTGCAAGTGCTACCACCCCTGCCCCAGAGAGATGTACCCCATCCCTTGCATACATATCATGTTTGCCATAAAAGTTGTTCCAGTTGTCAATGAATGGGATTGCAAGTTCCTTGCAGTATCTGTCTAGCCAGCAATTTACACCAATTGCCCTAGACAACCATTCATTTCCTACTCCCCTTCTAGGCAAGATGCTACATATGATTGGGATCCCTCCCTTAGACTTAATGAAATCTATAGCTGACCTGTACTTATCTAGCAGCTCTTCTCTCCTACCCTTCCCAATATCATTTCCACCAGCACTGAGACAGATAATGGGCTTGTTCCCATTACCTGACATGATATTATCCAGCCTGTTGACAATGTCCCCAACACCAGCTCCAGGGAAGCACACTCTATCTCTCATCTTCTTATTCCTATTACAAAAAGCACGGTCAATATATCTTACCTGAGAGTCACCAACCACAAGAATGCGCTTACCTTCATTAGCAGGGGCAGTAGTACCCTTACCTTCACTGGCCACTGAAGTACATTCATCCTGGAGAACAGAGAAGCGATTTCCTACCTTCAGATCTTCACTCTTAACTTTCCTTACTCTGATGCGCCTCCCATTACTGTGAACAACTCGCCACTTGTAGCAGGTGCTGGGCTGCACCTCACTGCTGGTAGCCGTTGCTACCTCCCCAACTACAGCCTCTTCACAGCGAGAGACAGACTGCACCTCACTGCTAGAAGTCTCATTCCCCACAACTCCAGCCACCTCACACTCTCTCCCAGACCCATTGAGGTGGACCTTCAGCCTCCTAATCTCCTCCTGGAGAAGCAAGACCTCCTCCTTCAACTCTCCAACCTCAGTTTTTAAAACACTGCAGAAGCAAGCCATGCTTTGTAACCGTCCACGCTAATCCCCAAAGCAGCTCAGGGTCTGTGACCTCACGTGACGACTGACCACTGACGACTGACGACGTACAGGCCAACCCGCCCTTGTTATCTGTTTAGTCTGTAACATCTGAATAGGTTATAATCTGGGATCCATATTTCGTTATGTGGGTATCTGTGAATGTTGCGAACATTGCATTTTAATCTTCGAGCAGTCCCTTGATGTAAGGAATTTTGTCGTTTGATGACGGTTCTAGACACTCTATGTTCGCAAAGACAAATGTCGTAATATTGATGCAATTTCGGGGAGTTTTATTTTCTGGGTTTTATGTGTTCTGGAGTGGAGAGCAATGACTGTGTCTGCTCCACAACTGTTTTCAGTTGGTGTAAAATTACTGTCATTTCTTGCCAGTCTTATTTCCCTCCTGGCCCTAAAAAAAACCTCTTTCTCTGGAGAAGGTATGAGTGTACCTACTTAATTGTACTCACCTAATTGTAGTTGCAGGAGCGATTCATAGCTCCTGGTCCCACCTCTTCACCGGCCACTACCAGGTCCACTCTCTCTTCCTGCTCTATGAGCTTTATCATAATTTTTCTTAAAGTTATTTATGGATCTTGCCTTCACTACATCTCTCTTCAGATTTTTCCACTTCCTGACAAATGTATGACTGAAGAAATACTTCCTAACATCCCTGTGTCTTATCTGTGTTTTCAACTTCCAGCTGTGACCCGTTGTTACTGGGTCCCATCTCTGCAACATTCTGTAGCTATCTACCCTGTCAAATCCTCTTAGTATTTTATATGTCGTTACCATGTCCCCCCTATCCCTCTTGTCCTCCAGTGTCGTCAGGTTGAGTTTTCTTAACCTCTCCATTAGCTCCGGGACAAGTCTTATTGCAAACCGTTGCACTTCCTCTAATTTCTTGGCGTGCTTCACCGGGTGTGGGCTTCATACTGGTGCTGCATACTCCAATATGGGCCTGACGTACACGGTGTACAATGTCATGAATGATTCCTTACTTAGATGTCGATATACAGTTTTTAGGACTGCTGGGCGTCCATATGCTGCACCAGTTATTTGGTTGATATGCACCTCAGAAGTGCTTGGTATGATGCTCTCTATGCATCATTTTCCTTAAGTGGGTTTTGCATTCTTTGACTTCATTCCTCTGTCTTCTTTATCCTTCCCCAAATTTCGTGACTTTGCACTTAATGAAGTTAACCCCATGAGACATTTGTCAGACAAGGCTTGCAGCCTCTGCAAATCTTCTTGCAGGCTTACCTGATCCTCATCTGTTTGTATTCTCATGAGCTTAACATCGTCTTCGAACAGGGACGCCTCTGTATCTATCCATTCTGTCATGTCATTCACATAAACTAAACACAGCATCGGACCTAGGACTGTCTCATATGGAACCCCACTCGACACATTCACCTACTCTGACACCTCGTCACATACCAACACCCTATGTTTCCTTCCTGTCAGGTAATCTCTGATCCAATTTCCCTGCTATTCCTGCCTGCTCCTCTAGCTTTTCAAGCAGTCTCTTGTGTGGTACTGTGTGGAAAGCCTTCTTACAGTCCAAGAAGATGCAGTCTACCCATCCCTCTCTCTTCTGTCTCGCTTCTGTTACCTAATCGTAGAACTCCAGTAGGTTTGTGATGCAGGATTTTCCTTCCCTGAAGCCGTGCTGGTTGACATTTATGAGTCCATTTCTTTCTAGGTGTTCCACCACTCTTCACATGTCAGCGGCACAGGTCTGTAGTTTAATGCTCACTGTCTGTTTCCTTTTTTAAATTTGTGACTGTTTTCTATCTTGCACACCTCAGTCAGTTGCCCTGTTTCGATAGTTTTGTTGAAGATTATTGTTAGTGGCATATGGTGCATCTGCTCCCTCTCTCAGAACCCTCTGGAGAGATGTTATCTGGGCCCACCGCCTTCGAAGTATCTAGTTCACCTAGCAGTTTCTTCACCTGCTCGGTTGTGTACAGTGTTCAACATTTGTTGGCACACCCTACTCCCTCGGTTTGCTGGAAGTCTCTCGTCTCCACTGTGAATACCTCCCTGAATCTTGAGCTGAGCTCCTCACATACTTCCTGGTTGCTCCCTGCACTTTGCAATCACGTATTCCATCATTCCTAATGCAGAAATTGCCTCATATATATGTAGTCCTCTTTTCAGAAGGTTCGTTTCTCCCTTCTCGTGCTGCTTCACTCTTTACTGTTAGCTCTTTTATGAAAATTAGACACATATGCAACATCTGGGTGTCTTTATGTAGACGTTTCCCCATCCAGTGGCTTTATTAATACAAATTCTAGGACATATTTTGAAGACAGTAGAATTATATACAAAAGATGAGGTAATCAGTCCCTCAGCCTTGAAGATGGTGTTAAGAGCACTGTAGCCGTGAAGAATCTGGAGCACAGGCAAGAAGGCTGGCGCTTATATACTGGCGTCAGATGAAAATGGGACGGGTAGCGGACGAAGGCATTGTCACTGGTAGGCGGGATTCCTCAGTGGAAGTAGTTCATACTCAAGGGACGGGTTAGTAGAAGTGAAGAAAGTTGTGTAGATGTTCTCTGAATCAAGATTCCATGATGCTACAGTGTCTGGTAAGTTGTGCATGAATGGTATACAATACCAACAAGATAAAAATTAGACACACATGCAACATCTGGGTATCTATAAAGTAGACATCTACATTACAGATACCCAGATATTGCATGTGTCTAATTTTGATCTTGTCGGTAGTGAATACCATTCATGTATAACTCTTCTATATATTCGAAATTCGTGAGTGGTATCCTCTCCGTCTGAACTCTTCAATGTGAATTCGAGATCCAGCCTTGCTGGTTGACTCATCTGAGACTTCAACTTTCAGTTGTGACCCCTTGTTTCTGTGTCCCATCTCTGGAACATCCTGTCTTTGTCCATCTTGTCAATTCCTCACAGTATTTTGTATATCAATAACAAAAAAAGGCACAATACCGTGACTGGAACGATACACAAATAACCCGCACATAAAAGAGAGAAGCTTACGACGACGTTTCGGTCCGACTTGGACCATTGACAAAGTCACACTAACAGAGGTGGAGCAGGACGGCTATATATAGGCAGGAAGAGGTGGTAGTAGTAGTAGTAGTAGTAGTAGTAGTAGTAGTAGTACAAGAATTGTATATAATACCGACAGGATGAAATTAAGACACATGCACAACACCCGGGCATCCCCATCGTAGACGTTTCGCCATCCAGCCAGCCACTGGATGGCGAAACGTCCACAACAAAGACAGCCAGACGCCGCACATGTATCTTAATTTCAACAGTAGTTGTAGTAGAAGAAGAAGAGGTAGTAGTAGTGGTAGCGGAAGAAGTGGGAAATAAAGAAGACGAGCCAGTCAAATACAAAGGAAGGGGAGCACTGCAAGAGAGCTAGATACCCACAGAGGAAGAGCAAGGGCACAGAGGTGCGTGAAAAGGGAAGTGGTGAAATAAAATAAATGAAGAAGGAACAGAAACACGAGACAGGAGAGAGAAAGACAACCCAGAGGAGAAAAGGAGAGAGGAAAGGGGAAGAGGAAGAAGAAAAAGAAAAAGAAAAAGTGAGGATTCAGGTTAAGTCACGGGTGTTCTGAAGTTTGGAGCATTTTACAATGTAGTGGGAGAGGAAGTCATCTACAGAGACGAAGCCAGGGCTAAGGTTCATACAAGGAAAGTTGTGTATTAGAGAGGATTCAACTAGACGGCGACTGTTAGAGTTGGAAGTAGGGAAGACAGTTTTAGCAGAAGACCAGTCAATAGGATGGCTATGATCTCTGACGTGACAGAAAAGAGCATTGTTAGTGTCGGCAAGCCTAACACTATTTTTGTGTTCCCTAAGTCCGTCAGAAAGAGATCGACCAGTTTCTCCGAAGTATTGAAGAGGACAGGAGGAGCAAGAAATAGAGTAGACACCAGGAACATCTGTAGAGGGAGGAGAGGTATGAACGAGATTAGTGCGAAGAGTGTTAGTGTTAGGCTTGCCGACACTAACAATGCTCTTTTCTGTCACGTCAGAGATCATAGCCATCCTATTGACTGGTCTTCTGCCAAGAAGAGGTGTTGGTAATGAATGGTTGTCCAGAGCAATTGGTATTAATTGTTGGCTGGATAAACACTGTAAGGATAATGCAGTACCATTCATTGACAACTGGGACAACTTCTATGGCCGAAATGACATGTATGCCAGGGATGAGGTTCACTTATCCAGGGCAGGTGTGGGTTTTCTTGCTAACTCAGTTGAGGGGGTTGTTAGGACTTTAAACTAGGATTAGCTAGAGGTATGGGTTTAGAAATGATTAATAATGAGTATGGATATATTGACTTATGCTCTGATATTAAGAATCTTAATAGTAACTGTCATGGAGTAACTCTGGGTAATGATAATTTCAGAAATTGTGTAAAAACAAAGATGAATAGGAAAAATGTGCAGAAGAAAAAACATATGATGGTATTTTATGCTAACAGTCGAAGTGCAAGAAATAAAATTAATGAACTACGTTTGGTAGCATGTGCTGGGAACTTTGATATCATTGCATTAACTGAAACGTGGTATGATTTAAAGAGTCGGGATATGAGTGCTGAGTGTAATATTCAGGGATTTAAGTTGTTCAATGTGGATAGATGTAATGGGAAGGGGGGAGGAGTTGCATTGTATGTTCGAGAAAATATTAATTGTTGCATAAAAACAGGTATAAAAGTAGATGGAGCAGTAACAGAGTCTGTTTGGGTAGAGTTCGTGGAGGGTCAAGAAAAACTAATTCTAGGTGTAATATACCGACCTCCAGGCTTGGATCACGATAGAGGGAGACTTCTTTGGGACGAAATTGTTAGGGCTTCTGGACACAGTAACATAGTCATAGTAGGGGACTTTAACTTTAGTCAAATTGACTGGAATTCTTTGACAGGTAATCTAGAGTCCAGTGACTTTATGGAAACAGTTCAGGACTGTTTTCTGAAACAGAGCGTAACTGAGCCTACCAGGGGTAATAATTTGCTAGACCTAGTCTTGTCAAATAAGGAAACACTCGTGAATAATCTGGAGATCACTGAAGAGCTTGGCGCAAGTGATCACAAATCCATCACTTTTAGCATTAGTTGGGAATGCAAGAATAATGATAATACAGTAAAAATCCCTGATTTTCGTTCTGCCGATTATAATGGACTTAGGCAACATCTGTCTAATCTTGATTGGGGTTATCTAGCTAATGATTTTATTGACGATAATCATACTTATGAATATGAAGGGATCTGCTTTTATGATTGTTTTCTTAATAATGTACACAGTGCCCAGAGTATATACATTCCCCAGAGAGAAATTAGGTCTAATAATAACGATCCCAAATGGGTTAACAGGAGGCTAAAGCATCTATTAGGGGAGAAAAGGGGAATTTATAGGCGCATCAGAAGAGGAGAGGTTAACCTTACTGACCAATATGTTCAGCTTAAAAGAGAAGTAAAAAAGGCGATTAGAAAGGCTAAACGTGACTATGAAATTAGAGTTGCTAATGAATCAAAGACTAATCCAAAGGGGTTCTTTCAAGTGTATAGGACGAAGGTGAAGGAAAAAGTAGGACCTCTGAAATCTGGGAATGGACAGCTGACGGATAATGAACTGGAAATGTGTTCCTTATTTAATGACTATTTTTTGTCAGTTTTTACACAGGAAGATGTAAATGAGATTCCAGTAATTAACAATTATTTAGTTCCTGATGAATTTAAGTTAACTAATATTACTGTCACGAGGGACATGGTTATTAAACAGAAACAAAATAAGTCCCCGGGACCCGATGAGTTGTTTTCAAGGGTACTTAAGGAATGCAAGATGGAGCTTAGTCAGCCATTAACGAGTGTATTCAATGCGTCCATCCTTACCAGTGTTGTGCCAGAGTTGTGGAAGATGGCTAATGTGGTTCCTATATTCAAATCAGGGGATAAGTCCACTCCTTCAAATTACCGTCCAATAAGCCTGACATCTATAGTGGGCAAGTTATTAGAATCAATTATAGCTGACATTATCAGAAGTCACCTTGAAGAGCATAACTTGATAAATGAATCTCAGCATGGATTCACGAGAGGTCGTTCCTGCCTGACAAACTTACTGACGTTCTTCAATAGAACATTTGAGGCAGTTGACAGTGATAAGGAATATGATATTGTTTATTTGGATTTTAGTAAAGCCTTCGACAGAGTACCTCACAAGAGACTCTTAAGAAAAGTGGCAGCTCATGGTATAGGAGGTAAAGTTCTAGCATGGATTGAGGCATGGCTTACCAATAGAAAGCAGAGAGTTACCATTAATGGAGTGAAATCTGAATGGGGATTAGTCACTAGTGGCGTTTCACAAGGATCAGTTTTAGGCCCTCTCCTGTTCATAATTTACATTAATGACCTTGATGAAGGGATTACTAGTGACATGAGTAAGTTTGCTGATGATACGAAGATAGGCCGTATAATTCACTCTGAGGGGGATATCAATGAACTCCAGGACAATTTGAACAAATTAATGTCTTGGTCTGAAAAATGGCAGATGAAGTTTAATGTGGATAAGTGTAAGGTACTTGCCCTTGGTAATGAAAATAACCCTCGAAGCTATAATCTAGGTGAAGTAGAGCTTGGTCATACAGAATGTGAAAAAGACTTGGGAATCATGGTAAGCAGAAATCTAAAGCCAAGACAGCAGTGCCTTAGTGTGCGCAACAAGGCCAACAGATTGCTTGGATTTATCTCAAGAAGTATAAGTAACAGAAGTCCAAAAGTTATTTTACAGCTCTATACATCACTAGTGAGGCCTCATTTAGATTATGCTGCTCAGTTTTGGTCCCCTTACTACAGGATGGACATAGACTCATTAGAGAACATACAGAGAAGAATGACTAAAATGATTTACTGTGTAAGGAACCTCCCGTATGTAAAGTAAAAGGACACAAGTGCAACTAATGTGACATTTATTGTGGCAACGTTTCGCTCTCCAGGAGCTTTATCAAGCCATTACAAACAATACATGGACACAGAGGGTATATAAAGGCTCAGAGTGAGGTGTTATACTAGTGAGGTACCATTTCGATGTTCACTAGTGGTAGTAGTAGTAGTAGTGGTAGTGACAAAAGTAATACAATATGGTAGAGCAATTAATTCTTACATGAGTAAAAGGATATAAAAGCTATTACTTGGGTAACATAAAAATAGGTTGGACAAATTATATTTTTATGTTGCAACATAATGGACATTTCATGCAGACGTTATTTGGACACCCTTCTTCGTGCTCACAGCTATCGCAACAGACACAACTTCCTACAAGATTGCCTGGCAGAGAAGGTGATCCCTAAGTCTACTCCTGCACAACTCTCCAACTCCAAGCACCCCTTCTCTCCAGCTACCCAAGCTTACTTAACTGAATGTGCCGAAGAACTTTCTAACATCGCTAAGGAAACCTTTGAAACTGCAAGGAATATGAGGGCCAATCTTCACATTGACCAACACACTGCTGAGCATATTCTCAGCACAGTCACCACAGCTAACCTCCAACAGAAGATCAAACTCAATCGCAAACTTCAGTACCTCTGCTCTAACAGTCGATGGAAGGAAATGGGACGTAAATCCCTGATAAACAACTTATCGTCACGCACCTTAACCGACTACGAAAAACAAGTACTGAGTCTGGGACTCAAATTTACCACCAACATACGCAAACCTAACTATCAACTTAATCTAGTTACCAGGAACCATAGACACAGTGACAGCAACTTCCAGAAGGGTTATATACAAGGCCTTCTCACTGCAGCTTTATGTGAACCTTCTACTTCTAATCTTCCTAGACGATACATCACTGCCCTTAAGAACCTCGCCAACGACCCCAACATTATCGTCACCACCGCCGACAAAGGAGGTGGAGTCGTCATCCTCAACACCAGTGACTACAACACTAAAATGATGGACCTTTTGAATGATCAATCTACATACGAACCCATCAGCACTCAACAGTGGGAGACGCTCACCAAAGATTTTCTATACAAAACCAGACAAATACTCAGACGCACTAGAGAAGGGAAGAAACTTCTGTACTTGTTACCAAGCAACCCTAAACCAGCACACATGTATGGTTTACCCAAGACCCATAAACACAATATTCCTCTCAGACCAATCACGTCAGGAATAGGCAGTGCTCCACACAAACTAGCCGGAGTTCTTGCCAGACATCTTTCCTGCCTTCTGGGGACCATCAGCCCCGCTCATCTTAAACACTCAGGTGACCTTCTCAACCGCATCCGTAACCTCTCCATCCGTAACAAGAAACTAAGCAGTTTGGATGTGACTTCCCTCTTCACAAAAGTACCTACCAAAAAAGCCATCGAGGTTCTACGACGTAAAGTCAATCAGGACCTTAATCTTCCTCTACCTCCCGGAGATTTTGTTGACTTAATTGAACTCTGTGTTAATTTCAACTGTTTTTCTTTCAATAACAAGCTCTACAAACAAACCTACGGCATGGGAATGGGGTCCCCCATCAGTGCCGTCCTAGCCAACTTATACATGGAACACCTAGAGTCCGAACACTTCGCCAACATCATCCCTTCAAGCGTCACTTGGTTACGTTACGTGGACGATGTCCTCGTAATAACTCCAAAACGTTTTGATGTACGGGATCTTCAGGCAAGGCTCAACGCAGTTGAACCGGCGATCCAGTTTACACTAGAAGAAGAGTCCAATGACAAGCTACCTTTCCTCGACGTCCTCATTCACAAAGTAGACAACAACCTAAGATTTCAAGTTTATCGGAAACCCACCAATAAAAATGATCTCACACACTTCTATTCCAGTCAAGATACCAAGACCAAAAGAGGCATCATCATCGGGTTTTTCCTAAGAGCATACCGAATTTGTAGTCCTGAGTTTCTTGACGAGGAGTGTACATACATTCACCAAACATTCACAGAGTTACATTTTCCTTCTTTTTTCATCAAAGACTGCAAGAAAAGAGCTCTTCAGATCATAAATTCTCCACGCATCAACACCACTCCCAGCAAAGTTATAATTCTTCCCAACAGTCAGGTTGCACTGATCGTCTCAAAAGCACTTTCACAAGTTAACACCAGAGTCGCCATCGCTTCTAGCACTTCAATAAAGGATATAACCAGGACAAAATCCAAGCACCACGAACCAGTCAATGCAGGAGTTTACACTATACCCTGTGGAGGCTGTGACAAGATTTACGTAGGTGAAACAGCCAGAAACCTCGACACCCGCCTCAATGAACACATTTACGCATGTAGGAACGATAACCTGAACAACGCCTGTGTACAACACCGAAATTCCACCAACCATCTCATGAAATTCAGAGATGCCCAATTAGTGATCAAAGAAACTAATTTCCGCAGACGCAAGTGCCTCGAATCAGCACTGATCGCTGTTTCGAATACAATTAAACAAAACAACGGCAGCTTCACCATCTCCGATGTCTTAGCAAGAATCCTCCTGAAAACAGTAAACCCTGCCATCACATAGTCTCTCCTGTTATACTACACAAAGCACAGAGAGTGAACACTGAAACAAGCTGCCTCATTCCAGTTTATATTTGTCCAACCTATTTTTATGTTACCCAAGTAATAGCTTTTATATCCTTTTACTCATGTACGAATTAATTGCTCTACCATATTGTATTACTTTTGTCACTACCACTACTACTACTACTACTACTACCACTAGTGAACATCGAAATGGTACCTCACTAGTATTCACCTCACTCTGAGCCTTTATATACCCTCTGTGTCCATTTATTGTTTGTAATGGCTTGATAAAGCTCCTGGAGAGCGAAACGTTGCCACAATAAATGTCACATTAGTTGCACTTGTGGGTTTACTTTTATTCTTAGTTTTTGAAGCATGACAAGTACCCACGGAATATATGTGTTCAATAGTTAGACGACGGGAGAACTGTTATCCAAGTGTCTTAGGCATTGTAGATTTACAGTTTTTTTTTTTTTTTGCTTGAGTTTTAATTTAATTGAGGTTATATGAGATTTCACATATACTGTTACTGTAGTGTGACTAGTATAAATCTACAAAAATAATTTTTGTATATATCTACAATAAAATAGCTTTTATGGTATCGATTCAACCGTTAATTGTACTCAGGCAGTTTGATCTACATCAAATTGATTATTCAGTGATATAATTGTTGTCTCAATTTGAATTTTTAAGTTCTGTAACTTGGAACATATATGAGTAGGTGAAG
Source organism: Cherax quadricarinatus (assembly GCF_038502225.1). Taxonomy (NCBI): domain Eukaryota; kingdom Metazoa; phylum Arthropoda; class Malacostraca; order Decapoda; family Parastacidae; genus Cherax; species Cherax quadricarinatus. The sequence goes on along the minus strand of NW_027198442.1, from coordinate 26,133 downwards.
GTAAACGTAATAATTTGTAAATCAGCTTGAGTCTGCTTCTTTCTACGTTATCATATGTTTCGTTCAAAATTGTAACTACCTGTTAATAGCTTGCAGCAACTGCAACATAACCCGTAACTAGAGCTAAGACTTCACCTCAAAGTTGACCTTGGAGATACTGTAATTTTGTAACCTTATCAAGGTTGGAGAGAGGGGGTAAAGGAGGTTTTGTGCGCGAGGGGCTTGGACTTCCAGCAGGTATGCATGAGCGTGTTTGATAGGAGTGAATGGAGACAAATGGTTTTTAATACTTGACGTGCTGTTGGAGTGTGAGCAAAGTAACATTTATGAAGGGGTTCAGGGAAACCGGCAGGCCGGACTTGAGTCCTGGAGATGGGAAGTACAGTGCCTGCACTCTGAAGGGGGGGTGTTAATGTTGCAGTTTAAAAACTGTAGTGTAAAGCACCCTTCTGGCAAGACAGTGATGGAGTGAATGATGGTGAAAGTTTTTCTTTTTCGGGCCACCCTGCCTTGGTGGGAATCGGCCAGTGTGATAAGAATAATAATAAAAATCAAGTTTTACGTCTACAGAAGCGCGCTGCAGCAAAGCTAGCACAGAACTCATTCTACTTTCATCTGGGTCAAATACTGGAAAACTAATCTCAGGAAATTTTGGAAGAATACACATAATACAAATTAACTCTTCTCAGGAGTCAATTGTGTGCTCTGAAGCTTCAATTATAGTGTATTTTAACACTATTCTTTATGTTGCGGCCCCCTGCCAAACTAGTGGTTAAATAGTTAACCTGCCGGCCGGCAGTACACTGGGTACGTCATCAAACCCAATGTGGGGACTGCTGAGCCGGCCTTAGAGCAGTAAGTTCCTGAGTGCCTCACGGTGCACATCTAAGCAGTAGGTACCTGACCACCTAAGGGTACAGTCTACTGGCTTTAATAACAGTATGTACCTGAGCGCCTCAGGATACGCACCTAAGCAGTAGGTACCTGACCACCTAAGGGTACACGTCTACTGGCTTCAGCAACATTAAGTACCTGAACTCCTCAGGGTACACATCTACGCAGTAGGTACCTGACCACCTAATCGTACTTATCTACTGGCGTTGGAAGAACCGCTCACCGCAGCTCACTGAGTCTGTTGGCCTCAGTTACTTGACGGCCGCATTCAGTGTGCTTGCAGCATGGTGTTCGGCTAGCGGTGTGTCAACCGGCTTTGGAGAGGATTTACTGGACTACCGGTGATGTCTGTGGACTCACCGTCTACGCTGATCAACTGTGGGCCAGAATCATCAGATGCTGTTTGGTGGGACATTACATGAAGAAAAGGTTGGAGTGTTACACTGAACTGGGCCAGGACCGTAGTGTGACACTTAGGAACGTATGATGGAGTGGAACACTGAGATATGCACAGGACCGTAGTGGAACACTGAGATGAAAAGGGTGTCGTGGGACACTGAAGATGGCCTGGTTGTAGTGTACACTGAATAGTATCGTGTGACTGGCCTCGTGTAGTGAGAAGCAGTTGATTGTAATTTATTATTGTACAAATGTTATTTATAATTTATTATTTTAGTATAGAGATATATATATATAGTGACACAGTAGTGTCAAGAGTTGTACCCTGTGTAGGGTTATGAATTATTTATTTTAGTAAAATGCTGATTATAATTTATTATAGTAACATGTACATATTATTATTATATCATAGTTCAAATACCTCTAGACCAAAGATAGTTGATTTTTATATATTAAAGATTAATTTATTTTAATGTGTGTATTTATGTATCCCGAACTCTTTATTACAAAAGAAGTAAATCTTATCATCTCTTCCTTTTAAAAATTACTTTTTTTGTAATACTTTACTTCTGAAAACTTACTAGTACACCTGAGTACTTGACACTGCACATAAGCTCAACGACTACACACTTAAAATCATTCTGTACACAACAGAACACACATGTCAAGTAAATTTGTTCTCATCAGTAGTACACAACTGCTAAACTGATTTGTACTCTTCACTACACATGAATATTGTTTTGTACTCATTTGGAGTACACATACCTTAAAACATAATATTCTATACTAACTAAATTTATAGAGCCTTAGTTTTTTGAGCCATTTAATCTTAAGTCACTAGTATATTGTCTTCCTAGTGACCCGACACTTACATTATTTTTCACAGGTTTTACCTATTCTGACTTTTCACAAAAGACCATAAACTATGATTTTGTTCCAGAAGTCACTTTCTTTGTGAAGTATAACATTACAACATGAACTTGTGACGTAAATATACTACACACTACGTTTCTGTGTTGCACAGCTGGATAATACTTATCTGACTTTTGTAATTCTGCCGGTCTAGTCATCCATAGACCCTCACATACGATGCCCTTCAGCAGTACTAATTACCCACACAAAGCTATTAATAAATATCGGTGATTAACTCGCTAACTTATATATATATATTAATGATAATATACTGTTTTTTATCCTATGTAATTTATATATATATATATATATATATATATATATATATATATATATATATATATATATAATATATTATGCATGATAAATGTAATCACCTAAATTTGTATAACTGTACTTACGTGTATCTATACCTAAATAAAATTCCCCACTAAAAATATTACGATGACGCCTGAGTAATGCACGACCTATTAGTTGGTTATATAAAATCAACAGATATAGAATGCATTACAATTTATAATTAATTTTCCGCACGACTGGTGAAAAACGGGACTCAACAAAATTCGTGGCTTAATATTTTAATAAATCATAAAATTAATTTAGGAAAGAAAGACACCCACTATCATAGTGACAACCTGGTTGGATGTCAAGGTGACTGACGACGAGGTCAAAATTGAAGGTTACAACATAAAGCGCTTAGATAGGAATTGAAATGTCGGTGGGGTATGTACCTGTGTAAGAAATGATTTAGCCTGTAACCCAAGACCTGATTTGAATAATAAACTGGAGATTCTATGGCTTGAGGATGTTATTACCCAAGACTTAACCAATCCTAGTAAGAACTGGTTAGCGGCCTACCCCCCCCATCCACCCATGATCAATTCTTAGAGGATTCTTCGAGAGTCCTGTCCGGAATTGATAGTAAATATGAGAGTGATATTGGGATACTTCAATATCTGTTTCCAACAGGTATGTAGCAGGTATAAACAAATTCCGGGAATACTAAACTAATTAATGCACAAACCCGGATCACACAGTTTTCAGCCACCATATTAGACCACATTCTTTGTAATCGTTCTGACACTGTCCTCTTCGCTTCCGGGCCGAGTGGACGTGCTGCGCAGACGCTCCTGTTTGAGTTTGCTCTTGCGCAGTTTACCAGGCAGCGCAGTAGTTCCTGACTCTGTTGATTGCTGCGCAGTTTTCCTCAGTGCACTCACAATGGCGGAAGGTGCACGTAGGCGAGTCAACACCGTCTGCCTTCAATTAGTGACAGGCTCGTTCAACAATCAGAATACACGTCTACTGCTTACTACGATACTCCGAGATACATATGGTATCAATAATGAAGATCTTTATGGTGTCTCTTTGAACGGCAATTCGAGGCTTTTTGTCAAATTCAGACAAAATAGTACTTACGTAATTACGAAAATATGGTTGCCACATATCAGGATGTGATCAAAACCGTTAATCCTGGTGTCACTGTTCGCCTTCACGACGTCTCCCGTTTTTACACCTGGATCAAGGTACGAAACGTTCCTTTTGAGGCGGTCGAGAGTGATTTGAGGAATGTTTTTGCACGCTTTGGCACGGTTCATATGGCAACTATGGGACGGTGGCATGATGGTCCTCTAGTTGGTATGCTGGAGGGGTCTTTCTCCCTGAAAATGTCCCTCAAGCACCCTATTCCGTCGTATGTGGTTATGGAGGACTTTCGTACGCAAGTGTACGTTACGTACTCAGGACAAAGGCGTACGTGCAGGCTTTGTGGGATGTATGACCATATGGCGGCGCAATGCCCTACAAGACGTGATAAAACGACGGAAGTAAGGCGGTTTGATGTTTCTACGGAGCAGCGATCATATGCTGCTGCTACACAACAACATATATTGCCTCGTAAATCGTGGAGTGAGGAGGTAGAGGGTGAGGTTGAAGAATCGCCGATATGTCTAACTCTCCCTGGTGCAGTGGAGGACGTGGGCGTGGTATCGGCGACGACAGAGGAAGACCTCGTTCATACTCAGGTTGACGTGGAGCAATCTATTCAAGAAGTTCTGAATGTTTTATTGGATGCTTCCACATCTGAGGGGCTTCACAGTGGTTTAGAGGATGTAAGTGTGAAGGAGAAGGACGGGGCATCCGCCGGGCATATTGCTGAACATCAGGTTGTGGTCGTGGAAGTTCATAGAAACAACAGTTCTGAAGATGAGATGGATACTGGCCGCAGTTCTCGTAAGAGAGTGGCGGTGATATCTGACTCTCAAGATGTTTTGACACCAGGACAACGGTCGGGGAACAAAGCATGGTGCGATGTGACCCGTAGAGACAAGGGCACTGTGTCCCCTCAGATATTCTCCCTTCCCCACTTCCTGTCTTATTCTGTCCTACCTTCCCCAGGTTCTTGTGTCCAGAAGTCAATCTGTGTCCCATCAGATATTCTCATTCCCCACTTCCTGTCCTATACTGTCCTACCTTCCCCAGGTTCATGTGTCCAGGAGTCCATCTGTGTCCCCTCAGATATTCTCCCTTCCCCACTTCCTGTCCTATACTATCCTACCTTCCCCAGGTTCATGTGTCCAGAGTTCATCTGTGTCCCCTCAGATATTCTCCCTTCCCCACTTCCTGTCTTATTCTATCCTACCTTCCCCAGGTTCATGTATCCAGGAGTCCATCTGTGTCCCCTCAGATATTCTCCCTTCCCAATTTCCTGTCCTATACTATCCTACCTTCCCCAGGTTCATGTGTCCAGGAGTCCATCTGTGTCTCCTCAGATATTCTCCCTTCACCACTTCCTGTCCTATACTATCCTACCTTTCCCAGGTTCATGTGTCCAGGAGTCCATCTGTGTCCCTTCCACACTTCCTGTTTTATACTATCCTACCTTCCCCAGGCTCATGTGTCCCTTCCTCACTTCCTATCCTACACTCAAGAGTCTCGGCTATTGCATCTAATCCTTCCCCATCTGTGTCCTCTCAGATATTCTGCCTTCCCCACTTCCTGTCCTATACTATCCTACCTTCCCCAGGTTCATGTGTCCAGGAGTCCATCTGTGTCCCCTCAGATATTCTCCCTTCTCCACTTCCTGTTCTATTCTATCCTACCTTTCCCAGGTTCATGTGTCTAAGAATCCATCTGTGTCCCCTCAGATATTCTCCCTTCCCCACTTCCTGTCCTATACTATCCTACCTTCCTCAGGTTCATGTGTCCAGGAGTCCATCTGTGTCCCCTCAGATATTCTCCCTTCCCCACTTCCTGTCCTATACTATCCTACCTTCCCCAGGTTCATGTGTCCAGGAGTCCATCTGTGTCCCCTCAGATATTCTCCCTTCCCCACTTCCTGTCCTATACTATCCTACCTTCCCCAGGTTCATGTGTCCAGGAGTCCATCTGTGTCCCCTCAGATATTCTCCCTTCCCCACTTCCTGTCCTATTCTATCCTACCTTCCCCAGGTTCATGTGTCCAGGAGTCCATCTGTGTCCCCTCAGATATTCTCCCTTCCCCACTTCCTCCATCTGTGTCCCCTCAGATATTCTCCCTTCCCCACTTCCTGTCCTATTCTATCCTACCTTCCTCAGTCCTATTCTATCCTACCTTCCCCAGGTTCATGTGTCCAGGAGTCCATCTGTGTCCCCTCAGATATTCTCCCTTCCCCACTTCCTGTCCTACACTATCCTACCTTCCCCAGGTTCATGTGTCCAGGAATCTATCCGTGGGCCCCCGGATGTCTTCCCTTCCTCTGAAGCCCTGGAAACTCTTTTCGTATTTTTAATGCCTAACCCAGTCCCACCCCCAAGATCAGCAGTCCCAACCCAAGTCCGTGGTTCCAAGTGTTCATCCATACACCCTTCACCACTTCCCCGATGTCAGCAAGTCCCACCTCAGATCCGTGGTTCCAGGTTCACACCCTTCATCACCTCTCAGAGGTCAGCAGTCCCACCCCAGGTCCGTAGTTCCAAGTGTTCATCCATACACCCTTCACCACTTCCCTGAGGTCAGCAGTTTTAGCCAGCCTTGAAGCACTGTCCATATACGATATTACTACACAAGTGTATTAATGTCAGTATACAGAGGAAGATGTTATTACAGAGGAGGACACACAGAAAATCTGCGCTCTGTAATAACATCCTCCTGAACAGACCCGAACGTCGACTACCTGAGACAAGAGAGATCTCTATCACAGTTCGTCCACCAAGAACTGGTTACTAGTGAAAATCTGGAACATATATTTATATTTAATATTGTTCCTATGTCAATTATTACATTATTCAATTATGTATTCGAATAAGTGTATTTGTTAGCGTTTTCATGTGAGTAAATTAGTGTCGTTGTGTGAACCTTTGTGTTCCCTGCACGATAACTTGTTAATAGTTATCGTTTTTTTCTTGTTGGTGATCTTTTTTGGCATGGTACACTGTGGTTCTCAAGCACACACTCTTCTATTCACTAATTTCTGGATTTCCACATACAAATCTTACACACACATCATACATACAGAAGCACGAATAGAGCAACACACACACAAACACAATCATCGGTATCTAACATACACGTATATTTATTCAACAATGCATATTATCCTCTCCTTTCGGTATTACTAGTATATAAACAAATACACACGCACCTACACCTCACACTTCTTCCTCTACGCTACACACACACACACACACACACACACACACACACACACACACACACACACACACACACACACACACACACATGTAAGTCACGTGTACAAACACGGACACACCTTCAGGAGACAGTGACGGGTCACCACCTGGAAAGATTGGTGTCAGGACGTAGTTCCTGCTGATTATATTATCATCGTCATTATTAAACTGTTAAGTTTCCTTGTTACTAGTTAATGGTCCAAAACTTACTGAAAAGTATTCCTACGAGTCAGTCTCGTATGTGCGGGTTATTTATGTATGTATTAATGTATAGTTTTTAAATCTATACATGTATTTATGAATATTTGAGCATCTCTATACATATGAATATCCTATAATCATGGCTATCATCACCAAGAACAACATTCATGTTCACTATGATGAATGAACACATATAAGAACAACATTCATGTTCACTATGATGAATGAACACATACAAGAACAACATTCATGTTCACTATGATGAATGAACACATACAAGAACAACATTCATGTTCACTATGATGAATGAACACATACAAGAACAACATTCATGTTCACTATGATGAATGAACACATACAAGAACAACATTCATGTTCACTATGATGAATGAACACATACAAGAACAACATTCATGTTCACTATGATGAATGAACACATACAAGAACAACATTCATGTTCACTATGATGAATGAACACATACAAGAACAACATTCATGTTCACTATGATGAATGAACACATACAAGAACAACATTCATGTTCACTATGATGAATGAACACATACAAGAACAACATTCATGTTCACTATGATGAATGAACACATACAAGAACAACATTCATGTTCACTATGATGAATGAACACATACAAGACCAACAACGATGTACACTATGATGAATGAACACATACAAGAACAACATCCATGTTCACTATGATGAATGAACACATACAAGAACAACATCCATGTTCACTATGATGAATGAACACATACAAGAACAACATTCATGTTCACTATGATGAATGAACACAACCAAAAATCAATACTGATATTCATCTTTACATTAACAGTCAGTGTTGTACATGAACAACACTGACGTGAACAACACTGACATGAACAACAACACAACACTGAACAACACTGACATGATGAACAACACTGAACAACACTGACAACACATGAACAACACTGACATGAACAACACCGACATGAATAACACTGACATGAACAACACCGACATGAACAACACTAAAAGGAACAACACCGATATGAACAACACTAACATGAACAACACCAACATGAATAACACTGACATGAACAACACTGACATGAACAACACTGACATGAACAACACTGACATGAACAACACTGACATGAACAACACTGACATGAACAACACTGACATGAACAACACCAACATGAACAACACCAACATGAACAACACCAACATGAACAACACCAACATGAACAACACTGACATGAACAACACCAACATGAACAACACTGACATGAACATGAACAACACCAACATGAACAACACCAACATGAACAACACTGAACAACACCAACATGTGACATGTACAACACGAACATGAACAACACCAACATGAACAACACCAACATGAACAACACCAACATGAACAACACTGACATGAACAACACCAACATGAACAACACCAACATGAACAACACTGGTACATGAACAACACCAACATGAACAACAACAACATGAACAACACTGGTACATGAACAACAACATGAACACCAACATGAACAACACTGGTACATGAACAACACCAACATGAACAACACCAACATGAACAACACTGACATGAACATGAACAACACCAACATGAACAACACCAACATGAACAACACTGACATGAACAACACCAACATGAACAACACCAACATGAACAACACCAACATGAACAACACCAACATGAACAACACCAACATGAACAACACCAACATGAACAACACCAACATGAACAACACCAACATGAACAACACCAACATGAACAACACTGACATGAACAACACTGACATGAACAACACTGACATGAACAACACTGACATGAACAACAACATGAACAACACCAACATGAACAACACCAATATGAACAACACCAACATGAACAACACCAACATGAACAACACCAACATGAACAACACTGACATGAACAACACCAACATGAACAACACCAACATGAACAACACCAACATGAACAACACCAACATGAACAACACCAACATGAACAACACTGATACATAAACATCACCAACATGAACAACACCAACATGAACAACACCAACATGAACAACACCAACATGAACAACACCAACATGAACAACACCAACATGAACAACACCAACATGAACAACACTGACATGAACAACACTGACATGAACAACACCAACATGAACAACACCAACATGAACAACACCAACATGAACAACACCAACATGAACATGAACAACACCAACATGAACAACACCAACATGAACAACACCAACATGAACACCAACATGAACAACACCAACATGAACAACACCAACATGAACAACACCAACATGAACAACACCAACATGAACAACACCAACATGAACAACACCAACATGAACAACACCAACATGAACAACACCAACATGAACAACACCAACATGAACAACACTGGTACATGAACAACACTGGTACATGAACAACACTGGTACATGAACAACACTGGTACATGAACAACACTGGAACATAAAATATAATTCTGCTGAGTCAAGACAAACAAGGACTCAGACAATATGGTAAAGTTGTCATCTAATTACTTTATAAAATTATTTTTTCAGTGGTTGATTCATAGCTCCTGGACCAGCTTCCCAACTTTATTTTACCGATTTTGTTGATTTCTATTCTACAGGGACTGATCATATCCATTCTTGAAGCTGTGTATATTGTTTACCTCCACACCACCACCACTTGACCTAGTACAGTCCACTTACCACACTATCACTGGAAAAGTAATTATATATTCTGGTACACTGGTGATATCACAATATACAAAACAACCACTGTGAAAAATCTCCTGAGAAATCATGAATGTGCTGGAAGTTCACTATTTGCTCACAATGGTTATTTTGCATATTCTGGTGTGTTAATAGTATTGTAACATAACAAAACATAACAACTATAACATAACTATAACAAAAGAAAAAGAAGAGAAGAAACATGGTGGACTGGTTGTGATCATCGGGAGATAAAGCAGGTTTGTTCACCAGGAAGAAACTTGGTGGACTGGTTGTGATCATCGGGAGATAAAGCAGGTTTGTTCACCAGGAAGAAACTTGGTGGACTGGTTGTGATCATCGGGAGATAAAGCAGGTTTGTTCACCAGGAAGAAACTTGGTGGACTGGTTGTGATCATCGGGAGATAAAGCAGGTTTGTTCACCAGGAAGAAACTTGGTGGACTGGTTGTGATCATCGGGAGATAAAGCAGGTTTGTTCACCAGGAAGAAACTTGGTGGACTGGTTGTGATCATCGGGAGATAAAGCAGGTTTGTTCACCAGGAAGAAACTTGGTGGACTGGTTGTGATCATCGGGAGATAAAGCAGGTTTGTTCACCAGGAAGAAACTTGGTGGACTGGTTGTGATCATCGGGAGATAAAGCAGGTTTGTTCACCAGGAAGAAACTTGGTGGACTGGTTGTGATCATCGGGAGATAAAGCAGGTTTGTTCACCAGGAAGAAACTTGGTGGACTGGTTGTGATCATCGGGAGATAAAGCAGGTTTGTTCACCAGGAAGAAACTTGGTGGACTGGTTGTGATCATCGGGAGATAAAGCAGGTTTGTTCACCAGGAAGAAACTTGGTGGACTGGTTGTGATCATCGGGAGATAAAGCAGGTTTGTTCACCAGGAAGAAACTTGGTGGACTGGTTGTGATCATCGGGAGATAAAGCAGGTTTGTTCACCAGGAAGAAACTTGGTGGACTGGTTGTGATCATCGGGAGATAAAGCAGGTTTGTTCACCAGGAAGAAACTTGGTGGACTGGTTGTGATCATCGGGAGATAAAGCAGGTTTGTTCACCAGGAAGAAACTTGGTGGACTGGTTGTGATCATCGGGAGATAAAGCAACCAGGAAGAAACTTGGTGGACTGGTTGTGATCATCGGGAGATAAAGCAGGTTTGTTCACCAGGAAGAAACTTGGTGGACTGGTTGTGATCATCGGGAGATAAAGCAGGTTTGTTCACCAGGAAGAAACTTGGTGGACTGGTTGTGATCATCGG
>NW_027198442.1:0-12500 GCF_038502225.1 Cherax quadricarinatus | reverse complement strand
CATCTGTGTGTGTGTATAACCTTGACATGACGGGACTCCTAGCCAGGTTAGAAAGTCATCTGTGTGTGTGTATAACCTTGACATGACGGGACTCCTAGCCAGGTTAGAAAGTCATCTGTGTGTGTATAACCTTGACATGACGGGACTCCTAGCCAGGTTAGAAAGTCATCTGTGTGTGTATAACCTTGACATGACGGGACTCCTAGCCAGGTTAGAAAGTCATCTCTGTGTGTGTATAACCTTGACAAAACGGGACTCCTAGCCAGGTTAGAAAGTCATCTGTGTGTGTATAACCTTGATATGACGGGACTCCTAGCCAGGTTAGAAAGTCATCTGTGTGTGTGTATAACCTTGACATGACGGGACTCCTAGCCAGGTTAGAAAGTCATCTGTGTGTGTATAACCTTGACATGACGGGACTCCTAGCCAGGTTAGAAAGTCATCTGTGTGTGTGTATAACCTTGACATGACGGGACTCCTAGCCAGGTTAGAAAGTCATCTGTGTGTGTATAACCTTGACATGACGGGACTCCTAGCCAGGTTAGAAAGTCATCTGTGTGTGTATAACCTTGACATGACGGGACTCCTAGCCAGGTTAGAAAGTCATCTGTGTGTGTATAACCTTGACATGACGGGACTCCTAGCCAGGTTAGAAAGTCATCTGTGTGTGTATATAACCTTGACATGACGGGACTCCTAGCCAGGTTAGAAAGTCATCTGTGTGTGTATAACCTTGACATGACGGGACTCCTAGCCAGGTTAGAAAGTCATCTGTGTGTGTATAACCTTGACATGACGGGACTCCTAGCCAGGTTAGAAAGTCATCTGTGTGTGTATAACCTTGATATGACCTTAGAGGTTAGAAAGTCATGACGGGACTCCTAGCCAGGTTAGAAAGTCATCTGTGTGTGTGTTAGAAAGTATAACCTTGACATGACGGGACTCCTAGCCAGGTTAGAAAGTCATCTGTGTGTGTATAACCTTGATATGACGGGACTCCTAGCCAGGTTAGAAAGTCATCTGTGTGTGTATAACCTTGACATGACGGGACTCCTAGCCAGGTTAGAAAGTCATCTGTGTGTGTGTATAACCTTGATATGACGGGACTCCTAGCCAGGTTAGAAAGTCATCTGTGTGTGTGTATAACCTTGACATGACGGGACTCCTAGCCAGGTTAGAAAGTCATCTGTGTGTGTATAACCTTGATATGACGGGACTCCTAGCCAGGTTAGAAAGTCATCTGTGTGTGTGTATAACCTTGACATGACGGGACTCCTAGCCAGGTTAGAAAGTCATCTGTGTGTGTGTATAACCTTGATATGACGGGACTCCTAGCCAGGTTAGAAAGTCATCTGTGTGTGTATAACCTTGACAAGACGGGACTCTTCGCCAGGTGACAACACTAGCTTCTTTCTTTGGTTATTAATGATAAATTGTAAACACAGAAAAATGCATGCAAACTTTTATGTATTTTATTTATTATGAAATTTAAGCTACTTAAAATGTAAAAGATACACTAAAATAAAAATAAAATAAGAAGGCAGTGTTCTGAGTGACTGGATGTGAGTAGCATAATTACCCCGACACTGCTGCCACAGTCTGGCCACAACAAGTACCATAATTACCCCGACACTGCTGCCACAGTCTGGCCACAACAAGTACCATAATTACCCCGACACTGCTGCCACAGTCTGGCCACAACAAGTACCATAATTACCCCGACACTGCTGCCACAGTCTGGCCACAACAAGTACCATAATTACCCCGACACTGCTGCCACAGTCTGGCCACAACAAGTACCATAATTACCCCGACACTGCTGCCACAGTCTGGCCACAACAAGTACCATAATTACCCCGACACTGCTGCCACAGTCTGGCCACAACAAGTACCATAATTACCCCGACACTGCTGCCACAGTCTGGCCACAACAAGTACCATAATTACCCCGACACTGCTGCCACAGTCTGGCCACAACAAGTACCATAATTACCCCGACACTGCTGCCACAGTCTGGCCACAACAAGTACCATAATTACCCCGACACTGCTGCCACAGTCTGGCCACAACAAGTACCATAATTACCCCGACACTGCTGCCACAGTCTGGCCACAACAAGTACCATAATTACCCCGACACTGCTGCCACAGTCTGGCCACAACAAGTACCATAATTACCCCGACACTGCTGCCACAGTCTGGCCACAACAAGTACCATAATTACCCCGACACTGCTGCCACAGTCTGGCCACAACAAGTACCATAATTACCCCGACACTGCTGCCACAGTCTGGCCACAACAAGTACCATAATTACCCCGACACTGCTGCCACAGTCTGGCCACAACAAGTACCATAATTACCCCGACACTGCTGCCACAGTCTGGCCACAACAAGTACCATAATTACCCCGACACTGCTGCCACAGTCTGGCCACAACAAGTACCATAATTACCCCGACACTGCTGCCACAGTCTGGCCACAACAAGTACCATAATTACCCCGACACTGCTGCCACAGTCTGGCCACAACAAGTACCATAATTACCCCGACACTGCTGCCACAGTCTGGCCACAACAAGTACCATAATTACCCCGACACTGCTGCCACAGTCTGGCCACAACAAGTACCATAATTACCCCGACACTGCTGCCACAGTCTGGCCACAACAAGTACCATAATTACCCCGACACTGCTGCCACAGTCTGGCCACAACAAGTACCATAATTACCCCGACACTGCTGCCACAGTCTGGCCACAACAAGTACCATAATTACCCCGACACTGCTGCCACAGTCTGGCCACAACAAGTACCATAATTACCCCGACACTGCTGCCACAGTCTGGCCACAACAAGTACCATAATTACCCCGACACTGCTGCCACAGTCTGGCCACAACAAGTACCATAATTACCCCGACACTGCTGCCACAGTCTGGCCACAACAAGTACCATAATTACCCCGACACTGCTGCCACAGTCTGGCCACAACAAGTACCATAATTACCCCGACACTGCTGCCACAGTCTGGCCACAACAAGTACCATAATTACCCCGACACTGCTGCCACAGTCTGGCCACAACAAGTACCATAATTACCCCGACACTGCTGCCACAGTCTGGCCACAACAAGTACCATAATTACCCCGACACTGCTGCCACAGTCTGGCCACAACAAGTACCATAATTACCCCGACACTGCTGCCACAGTCTGGCCACAACAAGTACCATAATTACCCCGACACTGCTGCCACAGTCTGGCCACAACAAGTACCATAATTACCCCGACACTGCTGCCACAGTCTGGCCACAACAAGTACCATAATTACCCCGACACTGCTGCCACAGTCTGGCCACAACAAGTACCATAATTACCCCGACACTGCTGCCACAGTCTGGCCACAACAAGTACCATAATTACCCCGACACTGCTGCCACAGTCTGGCCACAACAAGTACCATAATTACCCCGACACTGCTGCCACAGTCTGGCCACAACAAGTACCATAATTACCCCGACACTGCTGCCACAGTCTGGCCACAACAAGTACCATAATTACCCCGACACTGCTGCCACAGTCTGGCCACAACAAGTACCATAATTACCCCGACACTGCTGCCACAGTCTGGCCACAACAAGTACCATAATTACCCCGACACTGCTGCCACAGTCTGGCCACAACAAGTACCATAATTACCCCGACACTGCTGCCACAGTCTGGCCACAACAAGTACCATAATTACCCCGACACTGCTGCCACAGTCTGGCCACAACAAGTACCATAATTACCCCGACACTGCTGCCACAGTCTGGCCACAACAAGTACCATAATTACCCCGACACTGCTGCCACAGTCTGGCCACAACAAGTACCATAATTACCCCGACACTGCTGCCACAGTCTGGCCACAACAAGTACCATAATTACCCCGACACTGCTGCCACAGTCTGGCCACAACAAGTACCATAATTACCCCGACACTGCTGCCACAGTCTGGCCACAACAAGTACCATAATTACCCCGACACTGCTGCCACAGTCTGGCCACAACAAGTACCATAATTACCCCGACACTGCTGCCACAGTCTGGCCACAACAAGTACCATAATTACCCCGACACTGCTGCCACAGTCTGGCCACAACAAGTACCATAATTACCCCGACACTGCTGCCACAGTCTGGCCACAACAAGTACCATAATTACCCCGACACTGCTGCCACAGTCTGGCCACAACAAGTACCATAATTACCCCGACACTGCTGCCACAGTCTGGCCACAACAAGTACCATAATTACCCCGACACTGCTGCCACAGTCTGGCCACAACAAGTACCATAATTACCCCGACACTGCTGCCACAGTCTGGCCACAACAAGTACCATAATTACCCCGACACTGCTGCCACAGTCTGGCCACAACAAGTACCATAATTACCCCGACACTGCTGCCACAGTCTGGCCACAACAAGTACCATAATTACCCCGACACTGCTGCCACAGTCTGGCCACAACAAGTACCATAATTACCCCGACACTGCTGCCACAGTCTGGCCACAACAAGTACCATAATTACCCCGACACTGCTGCCACAGTCTGGCCACAACAAGTACCATAATTACCCCGACACTGCTGCCACAGTCTGGCCACAACAAGTACCATAATTACCCCGACACTGCTGCCACAGTCTGGCCACAACAAGTACCATAATTACCCCGACACTGCTGCCACAGTCTGGCCACAACAAGTACCATAATTACCCCGACACTGCTGCCACAGTCTGGCCACAACAAGTACCATAATTACCCCGACACTGCTGCCACAGTCTGGCCACAACAAGTACCATAATTACCCCGACACTGCTGCCACAGTCTGGCCACAACAAGTAAAATAATTACCCCGACACTGCTGCCACAGTCTGGCCACAACAAGTACCATAATTACCCCGACACTGCTGCCACAGTCTGGCCACAACAAGTACCATAATTACCCCGACACTGCTGCCACAGTCTGGCCACAACAAGTACCATAATTACCCCGACACTGCTGCCACAGTCTGGCCACAACAAGTACCATAATTACCCCGACACTGCTGCCACAGTCTGGCCACAACAAGTACCATAATTACCCCGACACTGCTGCCACAGTCTGGCCACAACAAGTACCATAATTACCCCGACACTGCTGCCACAGTCTGGCCACAACAAGTACCATAATTACCCCGACACTGCTGCCACAGTCTGGCCACAACAAGTACCATAATTACCCCGACACTGCTGCCACAGTCTGGCCACAACAAGTACCATAATTACCCCGACACTGCTGCCACAGTCTGGCCACAACAAGTACCATAATTACCCCGACACTGCTGCCACAGTCTGGCCACAACAAGTACCATAATTACCCCGACACTGCTGCCACAGTCTGGCCACAACAAGTACCATAATTACCCCGACACTGCTGCCACAGTCTGGCCACAACAAGTACCATAATTACCCCGACACTGCTGCCACAGTCTGGCCACAACAAGTACCATAATTACCCCGACACTGCTGCCACAGTCTGGCCACAACAAGTACCATAATTACCCCGACACTGCTGCCACAGTCTGGCCACAACAAGTACCATAATTACCCCGACACTGCTGCCACAGTCTGGCCACAACAAGTACCATAATTACCCCGACACTGCTGCCACAGTCTGGCCACAACAAGTACCATAATTACCCCGACACTGCTGCCACAGTCTGGCCACAACAAGTACCATAATTACCCCGACACTGCTGCCACAGTCTGGCCACAACAAGTACCATAATTACCCCGACACTGCTGCCACAGTCTGGCCACAACAAGTACCATAATTACCCCGACACTGCTGCCACAGTCTGGCCACAACAAGTACCATAATTACCCCGACACTGCTGCCACAGTCTGGCCACAACAAGTACCATAATTACCCCGACACTGCTGCCACAGTCTGGCCACAACAAGTACCATAATTACCCCGACACTGCTGCCACAGTCTGGCCACAACAAGTACCATAATTACCCCGACACTGCTGCCACAGTCTGGCCACAACAAGTACCATAATTACCCCGACACTGCTGCCACAGTCTGGCCACAACAAGTACCATAATTACCCCGACACTGCTGCCACAGTCTGGCCACAACAAGTACCATAATTACCCCGACACTGCTGCCACAGTCTGGCCACAACAAGTACCATAATTACCCCGACACTGCTGCCACAGTCTGGCCACAACAAGTACCATAATTACCCCGACACTGCTGCCACAGTCTGGCCACAACAAGTACCATAATTACCCCGACACTGCTGCCACAGTCTGGCCACAACAAGTACCATAATTACCCCGACACTGCTGCCACAGTCTGGCCACAACAAGTACCATAATTACCCCGACACTGCTGCCACAGTCTGGCCACAACAAGTACCATAATTACCCCGACACTGCTGCCACAGTCTGGCCACAACAAGTACCATAATTACCCCGACACTGCTGCCACAGTCTGGCCACAACAAGTACCATAATTACCCCGACACTGCTGCCACAGTCTGGCCACAACAAGTACCATAATTACCCCGACACTGCTGCCACAGTCTGGCCACAACAAGTACCATAATTACCCCGACACTGCTGCCACAGTCTGGCCACAACAAGTACCATAATTACCCCGACACTGCTGCCACAGTCTGGCCACAACAAGTACCATAATTACCCCGACACTGCTGCCACAGTCTGGCCACAACAAGTACCATAATTACCCCGACACTGCTGCCACAGTCTGGCCACAACAAGTACCATAATTACCCCGACACTGCTGCCACAGTCTGGCCACAACAAGTACCATAATTACCCCGACACTGCTGCCACAGTCTGGCCACAACAAGTACCATAATTACCCCGACACTGCTGCCACAGTCTGGCCACAACAAGTACCATAATTACCCCGACACTGCTGCCACAGTCTGGCCACAACAAGTACCATAATTACCCCGACACTGCTGCCACAGTCTGGCCACAACAAGTACCATAATTACCCCGACACTGCTGCCACAGTCTGGCCACAACAAGTACCATAATTACCCCGACACTGCTGCCACAGTCTGGCCACAACAAGTACCATAATTACCCCGACACTGCTGCCACAGTCTGGCCACAACAAGTACCATAATTACCCCGACACTGCTGCCACAGTCTGGCCACAACAAGTACCATAATTACCCCGACACTGCTGCCACAGTCTGGCCACAACAAGTACCATAATTACCCCGACACTGCTGCCACAGTCTGGCCACAACAAGTACCATAATTACCCCGACACTGCTGCCACAGTCTGGCCACAACAAGTACCATAATTACCCCGACACTGCTGCCACAGTCTGGCCACAACAAGTACCATAATTACCCCGACACTGCTGCCACAGTCTGGCCACAACAAGTACCATAATTACCCCGACACTGCTGCCACAGTCTGGCCACAACAAGTACCATAATTACCCCGACACTGCTGCCACAGTCTGGCCACAACAAGTACCATAATTACCCCGACACTGCTGCCACAGTCTGGCCACAACAAGTACCATAATTACCCCGACACTGCTGCCACAGTCTGGCCACAACAAGTACCATAATTACCCCGACACTGCTGCCACAGTCTGGCCACAACAAGTACCATAATTACCCCGACACTGCTGCCACAGTCTGGCCACAACAAGTACCATAATTACCCCGACACTGCTGCCACAGTCTGGCCACAACAAGTACCATAATTACCCCGACACTGCTGCCACAGTCTGGCCACAACAAGTACCATAATTACCCCGACACTGCTGCCACAGTCTGGCCACAACAAGTACCATAATTACCCCGACACTGCTGCCACAGTCTGGCCACAACAAGTACCATAATTACCCCGACACTGCTGCCACAGTCTGGCCACAACAAGTACCATAATTACCCCGACACTGCTGCCACAGTCTGGCCACAACAAGTACCATAATTACCCCGACACTGCTGCCACAGTCTGGCCACAACAAGTACCATAATTACCCCGACACTGCTGCCACAGTCTGGCCACAACAAGTACCATAATTACCCCGACACTGCTGCCACAGTCTGGCCACAACAAGTACCATAATTACCCCGACACTGCTGCCACAGTCTGGCCACAACAAGTACCATAATTACCCCGACACTGCTGCCACAGTCTGGCCACAACAAGTACCATAATTACCCCGACACTGCTGCCACAGTCTGGCCACAACAAGTACCATAATTACCCCGACACTGCTGCCACAGTCTGGCCACAACAAGTACCATAATTACCCCGACACTGCTGCCACAGTCTGGCCACAACAAGTACCATAATTACCCCGACACTGCTGCCACAGTCTGGCCACAACAAGTACCATAATTACCCCGACACTGCTGCCACAGTCTGGCCACAACAAGTACCATAATTACCCCGACACTGCTGCCACAGTCTGGCCACAACAAGTACCATAATTACCCCGACACTGCTGCCACAGTCTGGCCACAACAAGTACCATAATTACCCCGACACTGCTGCCACAGTCTGGCCACAACAAGTACCATAATTACCCCGACACTGCTGCCACAGTCTGGCCACAACAAGTACCATAATTACCCCGACACTGCTGCCACAGTCTGGCCACAACAAGTACCATAATTACCCCGACACTGCTGCCACAGTCTGGCCACAACAAGTACCATAATTACCCCGACACTGCTGCCACAGTCTGGCCACAACAAGTACCATAATTACCCCGACACTGCTGCCACAGTCTGGCCACAACAAGTACCATAATTACCCCGACACTGCTGCCACAGTCTGGCCACAACAAGTACCATAATTACCCCGACACTGCTGCCACAGTCTGGCCACAACAAGTACCATAATTACCCCGACACTGCTGCCACAGTCTGGCCACAACAAGTACCATAATTACCCCGACACTGCTGCCACAGTCTGGCCACAACAAGTACCATAATTACCCCGACACTGCTGCCACAGTCTGGCCACAACAAGTACCATAATTACCCCGACACTGCTGCCACAGTCTGGCCACAACAAGTACCATAATTACCCCGACACTGCTGCCACAGTCTGGCCACAACAAGTACCATAATTACCCCGACACTGCTGCCACAGTCTGGCCACAACAAGTACCATAATTACCCCGACACTGCTGCCACAGTCTGGCCACAACAAGTACCATAATTACCCCGACACTGCTGCCACAGTCTGGCCACAACAAGTACCATAATTACCCCGACACTGCTGCCACAGTCTGGCCACAACAAGTACCATAATTACCCCGACACTGCTGCCACAGTCTGGCCACAACAAGTACCATAATTACCCCGACACTGCTGCCACAGTCTGGCCACAACAAGTACCATAATTACCCCGACACTGCTGCCACAGTCTGGCCACAACAAGTACCATAATTACCCCGACACTGCTGCCACAGTCTGGCCACAACAAGTACCATAATTACCCCGACACTGCTGCCACAGTCTGGCCACAACAAGTACCATAATTACCCCGACACTGCTGCCACAGTCTGGCCACAACAAGTACCATAATTACCCCGACACTGCTGCCACAGTCTGGCCACAACAAGTACCATAATTACCCCGACACTGCTGCCACAGTCTGGCCACAACAAGTACCATAATTACCCCGACACTGCTGCCACAGTCTGGCCACAACAAGTACCATAATTACCCCGACACTGCTGCCACAGTCTGGCCACAACAAGTACCATAATTACCCCGACACTGCTGCCACAGTCTGGCCACAACGCTTCTGATTTATGTTATAAATGACTTTAATTATAAAGAAGTGAGTTTGACTCATCTCCTGATCTACAATGTTTATACTGCTTACCATGTAATATATTTTATCTGAATATTGCAGCTCTCTTCAGAATAAATAGCAAAATAAAATTCGCTATAACCTCCGTGTAACATATCGTAAGTTTAAGAATTAGAAAGAACAGCTAGACGATGTTTCGCTCCTTCCTGGATCCTCTTTAACATCGAACAATGTTGGTGTTCAGATTCTTGACTTGTGATGTATATATTGTTCAAGATGTGTAACTCACCTGTACACTGAGATGATAATGAAGGTAGAGAGGTGTAACTCACCTGTACACTGAGATGATAATGAAGGTAGAGAGGTGTAACTCACCTGTACACTGACACTGAGATGATAATGAAGGTAGAGAGGTGTAACTCACCTGTACACTGAGATGATAATGAAGGTAGAGAGGTGTAACTCACCTGTACACTGAGATGATAATGAAGGTAGAGAGGTGTAACTCACCTGTACACTGAGATGATAATGAAGGTAGAGAGGTGTAACTCACCTGTACACTGAGATGATAATGAAGGTAGAGAGGTGTAACTCACCTGTACACTGAGATGATAATGAAGGTAGAGAGGTGTAACTCACCTGTACACTGAGATGATAATGAAGGTAGAGAGGTGTAACTCACCTGTACACTGAGATGATAATGAAGGTAGAGAGGTGTAACTCACCTGTACACTGAGATGATAATGAAGGTAGAGAGGTGTAACTCACCTGTACACTGAGATGATAATGAAGGTAGAGAGGTGTAACTCACCTGTACACTGAGATGATAATGAAGGTAGAGAGGTGTAACTCACCTGTACACTGAGATGATAATGAAGGTAGAGAGGTGTAACTCACCTGTACACTGAGATGATAATGAAGGTAGAGAGGTGTAACTCACCTGTACACTGAGATGATAATAATGAAGGTAGAGAGATGATGTAACTCACCTGTACACTGAGATGATAATAAAGGTAGAGAGGTGTAACTCACCTGTACACTGAGATGACAATGAAGAGAGTGTAACTCACCTGTACACTGAGATAGAGAGGTGTAACTCACCTGTACACCTCACCTGTACACTGAGATGATAATGAAGGTAGAGAGGTGTAACTCACCTGTACACTGAGATGATAATGAAGGTAGAGAGGTGTAACTCACCTGTACACTGAGATGATAATGAAGGTAGAGAGGTGTAACTCACCTGTACACTGTACACTGAGATGATAATGAAGGTAGAGAGGTGTAACTCACCTGTACACTGAGATGATAATGAAGGTAGAGAGGTGTAACTCACCTGTACACTGAGATGATAATGAAGGTAGAGAGTTGTAACTCACCTGTACAGTGAGATGATAATGAAGGTAGAGAGGTGTAACTCACCTGTACAGTGACATGATAATGAAGGTAGAGAGGTGGAACTCACCTGTACAGTGACATGATAATGAAGGTAGAGAGGTGTAACTCACCTGTACACTGAGATGGTATGATTGTGAGAGCGACAGTCGGGAGTCTGGAGTTATTGTTGATGTGATTGCGAAACTGACAGTCGGGAGTCTGCTGTTATTGTTGGTATGATTGTGTGAGTGAGTCAGGAGTCTCGTGTTATTGTTGGCGTAATTGTGAGAGTAGCAGTCGGGAGTCTGGTATTATTGTTCGTATGATTGTGAGAGTGATATTCGGAAGTCTGGTGTTATTGTTGGTGTGATTGCGAGTGACAGTCAGGAGTCTGGTGCTATTATTGGTATGATTGTGAGAGTGACAGTCAGGAGTCTGGTGCTATTGTTGGTATGATTGTGAGAGTGACAGTCGCGAGTCTGGTGTTTTTGTTGGTATGATTGTGAGAGTGACAGTCGAGTGTCCTGTTTTATTGTTGGTGTGATTGTGAGAATGACACTCGGGAGTCTAATCTTATTGTTGGTATAATTGTGAGAGTGACAGTCGGGATCTGGTGTTATTGTTGGGATGATTGTGAGAGTGACAGTCGGGAGTCCTGTGTTATTGTTAGTATAATTGTGAGAGTGACAGTCGGAAGTCTGGTGTTTTTGATGGTTTGATTGTGAGAGTGACAGTCGGGAGTCTGGTGTTATTGTTGGTATGATTGGCCAAGTGAGTGTAAAACGAAGCCTGTGATTGTTTTACATGATGGTAGGATTGCTGATGTCTTTTGTCTGTCTCATAAATATGCAAGATTACAGGCATGTCTTGCTACTTCTACTTACACTTGGGTCATACTACACATACATGTACACGTTTATTTATACACACTCATCTGAGTTTTCTTTGATTTTATCTTAATAGTTCTTGGTCTTATTAATTTTCCTTTTATATCCATGGGGAAGTGGAATAAGAATCTTTCCTCCGTAAGCCATGCGTGTTGTAAAAGTCAACTAAAATGCCGGGAACAATGGGCTAGTAACCCCTTTTCCTGTAAAGATTACTAAAAAGAATAAGAAGAAGAAAATTGTCAAAGTGGGAAGTCTGAATGTGCGTGGATGTTGTGCAGATGATAAGAAAGAGATGATTGTGGATGTTATGAATGAGAAGAAGCTGGATGTCCTGGCTTTAAGTGAAACAAAGCTGAAGGGGGTGGGAGAGTTTCAG
>NW_027198441.1:0-44457 GCF_038502225.1 Cherax quadricarinatus | reverse complement strand
CTGACTATAAACAAAGAAATACTAATCTTAATCTTAAAATAATGAATCCTAACTAGTCATAAGTTTGCCTATGATACTCCAATATAGCCCCGCTGTTTTCTGTAACCTACTGATCATCCCTCCCCCTTCCCTCGCTTCCTTCCCTACCCTGCAGCGCTGTATAGCCCTTGTGGCTTAGCGCTTCTTTTTTATTATAATATAATAATAATCACAAATTATAATGTAGTCACTTAGCCTTAATACCATAATCTGTAAGGATTTAATGTTAAGAATTAATCTAAGTCTGCTCGAAATGCCTAGCCATGCTAGGTGTCCTAGTGGCCCCCTCTGTAATTAGTATTTTATAACATGTAAACAACACAATACCCAAAACCTGTAAACCCCACATTGTAACCTTTATAGAGAATAAACTTGATTTGATTTGATATTACCAAACCAGTGCTTTCCTATATCCTTCCTGAATCTGAATTTTTCCAACTTAAAACCATTGCTACGAGTCCTGTCTAGGCTAGATATTTTCAGCACGTTATTTACATCCCCTTTATTTATTCCTGTCTTCCATTTATACACTTCAATCATATCCCCCTAATTCTACGCCTTTCTAGAGAGTGCAGATTCAGGGTCCTCAGTCTATCCTCATAGGGAAGATTTCTGATACATGGGATCAACTTTGTCATCAAATCAAATCAAATCAAATCAAAGTTTATTCTCTATTAGAATTACAATGCGGGGTTTACAGATTTTGGTTATTGTGTGGTTTACTTGTAATAAAATACTAATTACAGAGGGGGCCACCAGAACACCTAGCAAGACTAGGGATTTCGGGCAAACTTAGATTAATTCTTAACCCTAAATTATTGGAAAAAAATTCTCCCATTGCGTGTGCCGTAATTTTCCTCAATAGCCTCTGATGTGGGACTCTACTGAAGTCCATATACACAATATCATATTCATTACCATGATCTACCTCCTCAAATACCTTAGTGAAAAAGTTAATAAATTCGTAAGGCAGGAACGCCCTTTCATAAAACTGTGCTGAGATTCGTTGATCAATTTATGCTTTTCAAGGTGGCTTCGAACTGCCTCGGCAATTACTGATTCCATAAATTTTCCCACTATGAAGGTTAGGCTTATTGGTCTATAGTTCGAAGCTAAGGACCTGTCACCTGCTTTGAAAATAGGTATCACATTTGCCATTTTTCACTTATCTGGCACCATGCCAGTTTGTAGTGATATGTTGAAAAGATTAGCCAAAGGTTTGCTAAGCTCCTCTTTACATTCCTTTAGAACCCTTGCATACAGTTCATCAGGGCCTGGGGATTTGTTAGGTTTTAATTTATCTATTTGTCTAAGGACCATGTCACTTGTGACCCTAATCGTGTAGTTTATTACCGTCCTGTTCTACATAATTTATTTCTGGAATATCACTAGCATTTTCCTGTGTAAAAACTGAGAGGTGTTAAAAATTCTACACATTTCCTTATCATTGTCAGTGAGCTGACCCGAGTAACTTTTGAGTGGGCCTATCTTGTCCCTAATCTTACATCTGTATACCTGAAAGAATCATTTTCGGTTAGTCCTCGATTCCCTTGCAACTTTAACCTCATAATCTCTCTCTGCTTTTTTTATTCTTTTTTATTTCTCTCTTTAACTGAATATATTGATTTCTTAGCTGCCTCTCTCCTCTTTTGATTCTCCTATTTATACCTCTCTTTTGACCAGTGACATGTTTTAATCTATGTGGAAATTTATTTGGTCCCTAAAGTTCCACAGGACAGATACGGCATACAAAGGGGTCCCAGCATGGCCATTATGGAACGGCTGAGCTTGGTGGCCCTTAAACCCACCCAAAACAAAAGCATTCTCTCCCGAGTTGGTGTGGATGGATGGTAGGCACTTATTAATTTATAGATTTACCCTTCAGGGAAGAAGTAGGTAGTTCACTGTTAGTACACTAATATTAGGATTATTGAGGCAACTGTAGATAATAATAATGTAGACCTAAGACCTTAACATAGGTAGTAATAGGCCGATAATGTAGGCAAACACTAGGTTAAGTTAGCTAGGGAGAACTGGCAGCCCTAGTTTGAATGACGAGGCGTGGGTCTGGGAGGGATCAGCTCATTTTTCTATGACCAGACATCACCTGGACAAGACGTGCCGTGATCAGCAGACGGCGCCCCCCACGTGTCTTCACATATGAGACCTGGGGAAATCTGGTAGAGGCACCTCGATGTACCGTAGATGACCTCCTCCGTCAGGCCCATACAGTAAGACAAGACCTCCACCTTTTCCGTAGGATTTCTGGCCAGTGTCTGGGGAAAATTGTGAGTGAGTTGATCTGTAGGCCTGTGTGTAGCTGGCAGTGCATGTCCAGTACGTACCAGTGTCTTTTGTCAGTCTAGAAGCTAGTGTCCGTGTCTGCATAGTTATACTAGGGGATACACACCCTTTTGGATATAGGAATTTCTGAGGTGCAGGCAGGTCACTAATATCGATTGAATATTGCAGGAATTAAGGCTCCCGGTTGCACATGGTTTCTAAGGGGAAGTCCAAAGGGGCTAAGCTTTGGGAGGTTGAAGATCAGGATATATGTTGCAACACCAAGTAAGTTAGTCCTTTATACGTGCATGCAGGCGAGTTTCTTGCAACATCAATCATTTGTGAAAATCTGTCCTATAAGCCACTTGTGAGGCTGAGGTACCGACCTCAGAGCTCGGTGTCAACAGAGTTTGCCAGGGTAGGCGACTCACTTGGAGGCAGTCCAGACAAATTTTCACAAAGTGGTCCTTCGAAAACCGTGATGTGGAATAGCTAGGTTAAAATTAACATAGCTAGGCCACAGTTAGGAACCAGTTTAACAGAGTTAGGTTAAGTTAGCACACCTAGGCCCAGAGTTACACAGAGGCTAGGCCAAGCTGACTATACACAGAAGTTGTTATTTGCAGTAATTTACAGGCAGGCCAGGTAGGCTAGAGAAGCTTGTGAATTTAATTATTTACAGTGATTACAAGTAATCCAGAGTAGGAGACTTGTGTGTTAATTACTTACAGTGGATTTGCAAGGTAGCCACAGTTAGGCTAGGCTTGTGCAATATTTACAACAGTTATAGTAGCTAGGACAGATTTAACCTAGTTATTATTTACAGGGAGTTCTAAAGCCAGGTTTAATTAAGCTATAGCACACTAGTTAGGTTAGGATTTACCTTATCCAACCATCCACGCTAGACTGAGTAAGCTGGGCAGTTAGGCCAAGCTGTTTACATACATTATTCATTTACTGTTTCACAAGTTGAATTGTTGAATTTATTTGTGTTAACCAAGTGATTTTAATTTGTATACTGCACTTTTTATTGTGTGATTTTCATTGTCTTTGACTCATTTTAATGTGGGATTTGTGAATTGTACCTGAGACTAGGTTAAGTCCTGTAATTATTTGCTGGCATTGTACAGGAAATTGCTAGGTTAAGCTTTTACATCGATACACATTTTGATTGGGATTTGAGAGCTAACAGTGTACATTTTAAGTCAGAATAGAGTCAATATAACAAAGGGAATTGTTAAGCTTGTTGGGAAGCCTTGAGACTCGTTCCTTCTTACCTAACACCGTGACGTGCTGTGGGGTGGACTGGGTAAAGTACAATTAGTGTCACACTCCTCATTAAACTTCGACAATGGCAGATGGGAGTTCAGGAGAGTCTGGTTCAGTGTTAGCAAAATTAAAACGATCAGTGGCGGCATACAAAGGGCATCTGAACAGAACGCGTAACAGGTGCAAGGCTACTTGCCAACGCAGTAACGTAGACTGCGATGATTTGCAAGACTGCTTGAAGCGTTTGGGGGAAAAATGGGAAGCCTATGAACAAGCATTCTCAGCATATGAGCTACAGGCTATTGAGGATGATGAAGCCCAGGATAGTCTTCGGCAGGCTCTGGACGAATTCACTAAGGATGATGTAGATTGTCATCAGGAGATGAATACGTACAAAGATAAGTTAAGTACATTAAAGGCTAGTATTCCAAGGGTGGTGTCGAACACCGCAGGTACCCCAAACAGCCACACACCTGTCAATATGTTGCCCAGGTTGCCCCAGTTGAATTTACCGACATTTGACGGAACCCTAACTGAGTACATTGCTTTCTGGGATCAGTTTAAAGCCCAGATAGATGACAGGAACGATTTGTCAGATGCCGTCAAATTGCAGTATTTGCGGTCACAGCTCAAGGGTAAAGCCTTAGACTTGGTCCGGCACTACCAGATTACTGACACTAATTACCAACATGCCAAAGACCAATTAGAAGACATGTTTGGCAACACTGAAGAGATAAAAGTGGCCATACTTTATCGGTTGTTGGATCTAGAGGCTTGCCGACATGACCGTCAAAGCCTAGAGAAGTTCCGTATTGAAATTATGAGCTTGACAAATAGTTTCAGAGATTTGCATGATGAGGATGATTCAGAATGGGTCCTTAGCCAGGTGATTCAGAGGAAACTGGCTAGCACTACAGTGCATGAGTTGCACTTAAAATATCGGACGAATAGGTTCACGATAAAACAAATTATTGAAGGGTTAGGGGATCTCATATCTCACCTGAGCGTAGGTCAGGGGGAGAAATTACCTACCAAGGAGAAGTCGGTCAACTTCCCCAGACATTCGAGAGATAGACCTAAACCACCTCCTACTAGGGTCGGCACGTATTATGCCCAGGGCGAGTCCTCCACCCACAGGGCCAAGGGAGAAGCCACTAAAGCGGCCAGTATGAGACAGTGCTTGTTTTGTGAAGGAGAACACGCTAGTTCAGGGTGCTCGAGCTTCACCACCTATCACAAAAGGGTTCAACGACTAAGGGAGTTGAGACTTTGTTTCAAGTGTTGTGGAGAACATTTTGCCAGGGACTGTAGCGCCCAACTCAATGAGTGTCGGGGCTGCCGGAAAGGTAGGCACCACAGTGCACTGTGTCCTAATGACACCAGATCAGCACAAGCTAAGGAGAGCAAACCGCAAGAAAGGGCGGAGAGCAAAGATGAGTCTGAAGTAGTGATGAGTGTGGTGAGTGTGGCACCAGGAATTTGTTCTGGTGAGCAGTTTCAAGGTTCGGTGGCCTTGCCCACCATAATGGTGGTGGTTACAAATGGGAAGAAGTCTGAAACGACCCGTTTGCTCTTCGACAGTGGGGCACAGAGATCCTTTATAACAGAGAGTCTAGCAATTAGGTTGAAGCTGAAGACAGGTGGTAAAGTTGACATGAAGGTGGAAGGTTTTGGTGGGGAAGTCCCACGCAGGTCTTATCCAGTAGTCAATGTGACGGTCAGGTTAGCCGGGCATCGACGGGAAATTTCAGCCTTGATAGTGAAGAGGCTGCCCAATATCATTACCACTAAGGGACTGGCCACAGCAGTCAAACATTTGAGGGAGTTGGGTGTGAAGCTAGCGGAACCAGACCTTGCTACAGACAACGTTAGTAATGTAGGAATCTTGGTAGGAGGAGATTACATAGACGAGTTTGTGTCCACGAGAAGAGTTATCAAGGAGGGTGTTGGCCTGTACAGGACTCCAGCGGGGTACATCGTAGGAGGCAGGGTACCAGCTCACTTCCCTGCGACCCCGGGAAAGGAGGGCTCCGGTATTACAGCGACTGAGGCTGTACTGGTGATGCAGATTGGGGTGCACGAAGACCTGTCAGAGATGCAAGTTGGCATATCTGACGGTGAGCCGGTCCATAAACTATGGGACCTGGATGTAGTGGGGATTAAGGGTGACCAGCTGCCCCCTGAACACGAAGAGACGTATCGAGATTACTTGAACCATGTGCAGTTCAGGGACGGACAGTACTGGGTGCGACTCCCATGGAAACCGGTACACCCAACGCTGCTCACTAATTTCAAGAAGGCACGGGGTCAGTTGAATTCATTGGTGAACAGCCTGACCAAGAAGGGTCTGGTGGGGAAATATGATGATATTATTAAGGAACAGTTGGCCCTTGGGTTCATTGAGAAAGTGCCCAATGCCAGCCCTGGGGAAAACACCCATTATCTTCCACACATGGCAGTCACCAAGGAGTCAGTAACCACTCCCATCAGAGTAGTCTTCAACTGCAGCTCACAGGCGAGTCCCCGAGAGCCATCGTTGAACGACTGTCTGCTCACAGGGCCCTCCCTGATGCAGAAATTAGCAGATGTGTTGTTGAGATTCAGGACAGAACAGTATGCCTATGCAGCAGATATTAGCAAAACCTTCCTACGTATTGGGTTGCAGCCACAAGACAGGGACTACCTACACAAGGTTCTTGTGGTTGGCTAACAGGGAGGTGCCCGAGCAAGGGTATGATACCTACAGATTCAGGGCAGTGTTGTTTGGTGCCACTAGTTCACCATTCCTATTACAGGCCACCATAGACTACCACCTTGCGAACTGTAACAGCCCGCTTAAAGAATTACTGAAGACCCTATTTTATGTAGACAACATGCAAGGTACCACCTCAGATGAAAGGCTGTTGATGGACATTTACCGAGAGTCTAATCAGGAGATGCTCTCGGCTAACATGCCATTGAGAGAATGGGTGACAAACAATCCAACGTTGCGGGGCACGGTGGAACGTGACTATGCTGGCTACTCAGTACCTGAGGTAACATCGGTGTTGGGACTGGAGTGGGAAATCAAGGAAGACAGACTTAGGCTAAAGAGGAAACCTGATGGGGAAGGGAAGCTGACCAGGAGGTCCTTGCTGAGCAAAGTGCAGACTGCCTTCGATCCTTTGGGTTTGTTGACACCCATCACCATTCGAGGGAGGATGCTAGTGCAACAGACCTGGGAGCTGAACCTAGGTTGGGACGACCCACTGCCAGAAACAGTCTGCCAGGAGTGGGATCTGGTTAGCAAAGATCTAGCAGAATTGCATGAGTTCACATTCCCCAGGTCCATCGGGTGCACCGGGCGGGACTATGACTTGCATGTCTTCTGTGATGCCTCCTCCAGGGCCTATGGGGCAGTAGCGTATTTGGTGGCCGGGGACCAGGTCAGTCTGGCCACCAGTCGTGCGCGGGTGACACCCCTGAAGGATTGCTCGATCCCAAAGCTAGAGCTCACGGCGATGTTGCTGGGAGCAAGACTGGGTAAGTACGTAGAGGAGGTGTTGAGTAACCTGAGGGTGACACACACCTATGTATGGACAGACTCGGAGGTGGCCTTACAGTGGGTCCAGAATGACAGGTCTAAGCTCCCCTATGTCAGGAATCGGGTAAAGGAGATATGGGAGCTACAGTCAACATCAACAATTCTGTACGTGCCTACAGATCAAAACCCAGCCGACCTGATAAGCCGAGGGGTGACACACAAAAAGCTGAGTAAAAGCAAGATTTGGTTCAAAGGCCCAGACTGGTTGCTGGCAAAGGATTGCTGGCCGGAGCAGAAATTCGGGGAGACAACCAGCAGCATAGTACACTTTGTGGGGGAACCCGACACTGAATTATTTGACCCCAGACGCTACTCCTCTTGGAGGAAACTTATAGGAGTCACGGAAATGGTATTTCGATTTGTGAGGAAGCTGCATGACAAGGTAAGCCAAGGTCGACAGTTGTCTCTCGTGGGTCCCAGAGAATATTGGATAAGGCAGTACCAAAGGGAGAGGTTTCCAGGAGTGCTGGAAGTACTGGCGACAGGGCAGCAGGTTATGGCGTCAGGACGTGTGTCCAACGACGACTCAGGGAACAGTAAATTGGTCCACTCATTGGGATTGTTCCTAGATCATGCTGGGCTAATAAGATGCAGGGGAAGAATACAAAACTCTGAGCTCAGCTATGGGGCCAAACATCCCGTGTTACTGGGAAAGGAGGGATGGGCGTCAGAGCTATTGATACAAGATGCCCATCAGAGGACCTTACATGGGGGGTTTGGAGATACCCTCACCTGCCTACGTCAGAATTACTGGGTACTGAAGGGTCGAGCTGCCGTCAAAAGGGTGCTAAAGAGTTGCACGGTCTGCCGGCGGTACGATGGGAGGACCCTACCATACCCAGGTCCACCACCGCTGCCTCAGGAGCGGGTACATAGTGACAGGCCCTTTGAGACTGTGGGAATAGACTATACTGGGGCTATCACATTGAAGAACCCAGGAGACGATAGGGTGGGCCCTCAGAAAGTATATGTCTGCCTGTTTACTTGTGCCACTACTCGAGCTGTGCATTTGGAGTTGGCAGAAGATATGTCAACAGAGACTTTCGTGAAGTTGTTCAGGAGGTTTACAGCCAGATTCTCGTGCCCGCGGTTGATTATCTCGGACAATGGCACGAGCTTCAGAGCGGCCGATAAAGTTTTCAGGAATCTTAGGGACAACGGAGAAGTACGAGAACACCTGAAGAGAATAGAGTGCGAGTGGAGGTTCATAGCTCCCAGGGCGCCTTGGCAAGGGGGATTCTATGAACGCATGGTGGGCACAGTCAAAAGGTGCATTCGGAAGGTCTTGCATGGCAGGAGAGTGAGCTTTGATGAACTGAGGACAGTGTTAGCTGAGATAGAGGCAAGAGTCAATAACAGGCCTCTGACCTACGTGCAAAATGGGATTGACGAGCAGGAAGCTCTCACCCCCAATCACATGCTGTTTGGAAGGAGGATTGAGCCCTTCCCCGCAATTTTGAGTCAGTCTTCCAAGGAGCTGGATTATTATGGGCCAGATGGTCCCCCCATCAATGAAGAACTGCACAGAAGTCACAACAGACTGGTGAACATCCTGGACAAATGGAACCAAGTGTGGTGCAGGGATTACTTGACAGCCCTGCGGGAACATTTCTATGGTGCAGACCCCAAGGCAAATAAGATGATGCTAAGTGAAGGGGACCTGGTGCTAGTAGAATCCGAGGCACCCAGGGCATACTGGCCTCTTGGCCTGGTAGTGTTGACCCACCCAGACAAGGCTGGGCGGTTGAGAATGGTGAAGGTGAGAATGAATGGTGTCTAGACTATAAGACCCATCAACAGGCTTTTACCTCTCGAGGTCCACACGGTGGGACCGGCACATGAGAAGTTAGACCAGAGGCTGACCGAGCTGAGCGGCCAGATGACCCGTCGAACGGCGCTCAAGTCCAGGGCCCGCTGGGAGGGCCTGCGGGAGGCAGACTTGATCTAGACTTAGCGCCTACCTTCGCCGGCAGGAGGATGTGTAAATTTATTTGGTCCCTAAAGTTCCACGGGACAGATACGGCGTACGAAGGGGTCCCAGCATGGCCGTAATGGAACGGCTGAGCTGGGTGGCCCTTACACCCACCCATAAACAAAAACACATTCTCACCCTGTTTGGCGAGGTTGGATGGTAAGCACTTATTAATTTATAGATTTACCCTTCGGGGAAGAAGTAGGTAGTTCACTGTTAGTACACTAATATTAGGATCATTGAGGCAACTGTAGATAATAATAATGTAGACCTAAGACCTTAACATAGGTAATAATAGGCAGATAATGTAGGCAAACACTAGGTTAAGTTAGCTAGGGAGAACTGGCAGCCCTAGTTTGAACAGTGAGACGTGGGTCTGGAAGGGACCAGCTCGTTCTTCTTTAGACAGACACCAAGTGGACAACACGTGCCGTGATCAGCAGACGGCGCCCCCCCCACGTGTCTTCACATTTGAGACCTGGGGAAATCTGGTCGAGGCACCTCGATGTACCATAGATGACCTCCTCTGTCAGGCCCATACAGTAAGACAAGACCTCCACTTTTCTCGTAGGATTTCTGGACAGTGTCTGGGGAAAATTGTGAGTGAGTTGAACTGTAAGCCTTTGTGCAGCTGGCAGTGCATGCCCAGTACACACCAGTGTCTCTTGTCAGTCTAGAAGCTAGTGTCCATGTCTGCATAGTTATACTAGGGGATACACACCCCCTTGGATATAGGAATATTGCAGGAATTAAGGCTCCCGGTTGCACGTGGTTTCTGAGGGGAAGTCCAAAGGGGCTAAGCTTAGGAAGGTTGAAGATCAGGATATATGCTGCAACACCAAGTAAGTTAGTCCTTTATACGTGCATGCAGGCAAGTTTCTTGCAACATCAATCATTTGTGAAAATCTGTCCTATAAGCCACTTGTGAGGCTGAGGTACCCACCTCAGAGCTCGGTGTCAACAGAGTTTGCCAGGGTAGGCAACTCACTTGGAGGCAGTCCAGACAAATTTTCATTGAATAACTGAATACTGACGAGAGTCTTATACTCACTTGTGTTGGGATAAAAAGCCCGCTTGTCGTCGAGTGTATGGTGATAAATCTAGATAAAAATGAACTAGCTATCTGCTGCGCAGCTGACCTAACTAGTATCATTAATGACTAGACTACCTGGGTATCTGTATCGGACCCGTATGTTTACCCGGATATCGTTGTCTTGACTGAAGGATGAGTGTCTCAGTGGACTGTAAGTCTATAAAGATAGTTCTCAATATACTTAGTATACGGCACTGCTTTATCTTTCAATCGTTTTAAATTCACAGCAACATCACTACAGGAAGCTGCGCACACTTCTCTGTAATATACCACGAATGTGGATTGCCTTATATTCACATAAACACGCGGAACAGTGTTCTTTGTTCGTTATCCCGGAGTTAATGTTTCCCCTTGCAGGTTTTAAAGCAGTCTGAATTGCCCGTGCCCTGCTTCAACCACCACTGCCCTCTGTAGATTTGCCTTCCTTGCCAAACTTCAACAAAAGCTTGATTTCTTGATATGTCTCGATCATTGAGAGTTCATTATTGTCCCACATGTGAATAAAGTGAGGTAGAAGTTTCCTGTACCTTCCTGTTCCGGTACAGAGATTAATTGTCTCTCATTAAACCACACATGACTGCAACACTGGTCAGTCATGACGTGATTTGATCATGACACGGTCATATGCTTTCAATTAAAAGCGTTATTGCAGAAGCAAGATGCCATTGCCCTTTCTGAGAGGGCTGAAAGGGGCTGATACGCCCCCTCCCCTCCTGGAGAAATTTTCTCCACAACTTTACCATGGATAAGTATGGGTGCCTAGTCGGAACTAGACGATATTTCCCTCTACCCAAGGGCACCAAGCTTATTTTCAAAGTTATTTCATCAAATCTTGCCACATGTAGTGGACAAATAATTTTGTCTGCGAATATATATATATATATATATATATATATATATATATATATATATATATATATATATATATATATATATATATATATATATATATATATATATTATCACACTGGCCGATTCCCACCAAGGCAGGGTGGCCCGAAAAAGAAAAACTTTCACCATCATTCACTTTACACTACAGTTTTTAAACTGCAACATTAACACCCCTCCTTCAGAGTGCAGGCACTGTACTTCCCATCTCCAGGACTCAAGTCCGGCCTGCCGGTTTCCCTGAACCCCTTCATAAATGTTACTTTGCTCACACTCCAACAGCACATAAAGTATTAAAAACCATTTGTCTCCATTCACTCCTATCAAACACGCTCATGCATGCCTGCTGGAAGTCCAAGCCCCTCGCACACAAAACCTCCTTTACCCCCTCCCCCAACCTTTCCTAGGCCGACCCCTACCCCGCCTTCCTTCCACTACTCTGTTTCGCTCCATTCTCTCTACATGTTCGAACCACCTCAACAACCCTTCCTCAGCCCTCTGGACAACATATATATATGTATATATATATAAGGGTCTTGGCAAGAGGCGTGGAGTTAAAAGATAAAGAATCACACACAAAGTGGGAGTTGTCACAGTTGCTCTTTGCTGATGACACTGTGCTCTTGGGAGATTCTGAAGAGAAGTTGCAGAGATTGGTGGATGAATTTGGTAGGGTGTGCAAAAGAAGAAAATTAAAGGTGAATACAGGAAAGAGTAAGGTTATGAGGATAACAAAAAGATTAGGTGATGAAAGATTGGATATCAGATTGGAGGGAGAGAGTATGGAGGAGGTGAATGTATTCAGATATTTGGGAGTGGACGTGTCAGCGGATGGGTCTATGAAAGATGAAGTGAATCATAGAATTGATGAGGGGAAAAGGGTGAGTGGTGCACTTAGGAGTCTGTGGAGACAAAGAACTTTGTCCTTGGAGGCAAAGAGGGGAATGTATGAGAGTATAGTTTTACCAATGCTCTTATATGGGTGTGAAGCATGGGTGATGAATGTTGCAGCGAGGAGAAGGCTGGAGGCAGTGGAGATGTCATGTCTGAGGGCAATGTGTGGTGTGAATATAATGCAGAGAATTCGTAGTTTGGAAGTTAGGAGGAGGTGCGGGATTACCAAAACTGTTGTCCAGAGGGCTGAGGAAGGGTTGTTGAGGTGGTTCGGACATGTAGAGAGAATGGAGCGAAACAGAATGACTTCAAGAGTGTATCAGTCTGTAGTGGAAGGAAGGCGGGGTAGGGGTCGGCCTAGGAAAGGTTGGAGGGAGGGGGTAAAGGAGGTTTTGTGTGCGAGGGGCTTGGACTTCCAGCAGGCATGCGTGAGCGTGTTTGATAGGAGTGAATGGAGACAAATGGTTTTTAATACTTGACGTGCTGTTGGAGTGTGAGCAAAGTAACATTTATGAAGGGGTTCAGGGAAACCGGCAGGCCGGACTTGAGTCCTGGAGATGGGAAGTACAGTGCCTGCACTCTGAAGGAAGGAGGGGTATATATATATATATATATATATATATATATATATATATATATATATATATATATATATATATATATATATATATATATATATATATGTCGTGCCGAATAGGCAGAACTTGCGATCTTGGCTTAAATAGCAACGCTCATCTTGCCATATAGGACAAGTGAAAATTTGTGTATGCAATAATTTCGCCAAAATCATTCTGAACCTAACGAAAAAAATATATTTGATTGTGTTTGTTTAGTATTAAATTATTGTAAACGTATTTAAAATATATTTAGTTGGGTTAGGCTAAAATAAATTGCTCTTGTTATAATAAGGTTAGGTAAGTTTTCTAAGATTCTTTTGGTGCAAAATTAAAAATTTTTACATTAACATTAATGAAAAAAATATATCTTTAAACGTATAAGAGAAAATTTCAGAAAGGACTTAATTTTAAATGAGTTCTTGCTAATTGACCAGTTTTACATATTCGGCACGACATATATATATATATATATATATATATATATATATATATATATATTTCATTATGATGGACAATAATCTGCAAGTTCTTATCTGCCACTTTGACTTTTTTGGAATATCGCAAGTAATTTACATTATGTATGATACTTGTACTTATGTGTACGTGTACCTAAATAAACTTACTAAGAGCAAGGTAAACCTTTGTCCTGAAGTTAAAGCATTGTTCTTCCTATAGTTGAGGTAATGTTAGTGTAGCCCGGGGCTACACCTCACTAGCCCTCCACAGCTTCCCACCCACTACACTCATACAACATTATCATTTCATCCTCACATGTGACTAGTATTATTTCAGTGTTTCCTTCATTTTAGTATTTTTTTCAGGTGTGGTGGTAATAACGAGAACAGTTGTGAATGGGGAAAGGTAAGACTAACGGGAGAAAAGAGCGGCTATTAAAATATGCTGATGGTAACTCGACTGAGACATTTCCGTCCAGGGTTTGTAACCGTCCTGTCTGCCTCCTAGTTTAGCCAGTCTTTGTCTCATTGTCTCCCTTCTCCTACATTCTTATCCTTATTCTCTTATTATGGCTCTACAGAAATTTCCCCTCCTCCTCCTCCTCCTCCTTTCCCTCCCTCATAGTCTTGTTTCGTAGCGTGTAGTAAGGAACGTTGTCTCACCCACACTCACCAGCAATGATAATGCAGTTTTGTGAATTATTAAGGTTGCCTTTCCTGTGCCTTGGGTGAAATGCATTGTTACTGCGGTTTGTTCTTCCTGTTGATTCCACTGAAAACTCAGCGCCAGCTAGTACAAGTTTCTTCAAATGTCTTACCTGGGTTACGAGAGTATTTGCTCACCTTATAGATACAAGACAAGGTCGGAAGATTGGACCTACCGGTCCAGCCTACACATGATCTACTCACACCCAACCTTTCCCATTCATTTTCTTTACCCCGACAGCCATTTCCCATTAAGGTAAGGAAGGAAATGCTTGTCTGATCTATTTTTAAAGCTTATCAAAGTCTACGTTTCAATGGCGAGTCTTTCTCAGTGTATATATATATATATATATATATATATATATATATATATATATATATATATATATATATATATATATATTTATATATATATATATATGCAAGACAAGCCACATATAGTTATGTACTTTGCTCAGGTAGACCTGTTTGTGGCTTGGTAAACCTGGTTACCTGGAGGTTACCTGGAGGTTACCTGGAGGTTATTCCGAAGATCAACGCCCCCGCGGCCCGGTCCATGACCAGGCCTCCCGATGGATCAGGGCCTGATCAACTAGGCTGTTACTGCTGGCCGCACGCAGTCCAACGTACGAGCTACAGCCCGGCTGATCCGGCACTGACTTCAGGTATCTGTCCAGCTCTCTCTTGAAGGCAGCCAGGGGCTTATTGGCAATTCCCCTAATGCTTGATGGGAGGCTGTTGAACAGTTTTGGGCCCCGGACACTTATGGTGTTTTCCCTTAGTGTACCAATGGCGCCCCTACTTTTTATTGGGGGCATTTTGCATCGCCTGCCCAGTCTTTTACTTTCGTAGGGAGTGATTTCTGTGTGCAGATTTGGGACCATTCATTCCAAGATTTTCCAAGTGTAGATTATGATATATCTCTCCCTCCTGCGTTCCAACGAGTACAAGTCAAGTGCTTCCAAGCGTTCCCAGTAGTTAAGGTGCTTGACAGAACTTATACGTGCAGTAAAGGATCTCTGTACACTCTCTAGATCTGCGATTTCACCTGCTTTGAACGGAGATGTTAATGTACAGCAGCATTCCAGCCTAGAGAGAACAAGTGATTTGAAAAGGGTCATCATTGGCTTGGCATCTCTCGTTTTGAACGTTCTCATTATCCATCCTATCATTTTCTTTGCACGTGCGATCGTGGCACTGTTGTGATCCTTGAAAGTGAGATCCTCAGACATTACTACTCCCAGGTCCCTTACATTATTTTTCCGCTCTATTGTATGGCCGGAGTCAGTAGTATACTCTGTTCTAGTTATTATCTCCTCCAGTAAAGCCCATTGTGTGGGATAAACGTAGTCAATAAAGAATCGCATTTACTGCATTCGTGTTACTTTTCCAAGAGATGTCAAGCCAAAGATGATCTTTAAGTCATTTATTGTCTTCAGGCTGGAATACTGCTGTACACTAACAGCCTCTTCAAGACAGGCAAAACTGCAGATTTGGAGAATGTTCTCAACATCTCGCTCTGTGATTTTTCAGGTTGAGTCGCCTCTAAAGAAGAATGTATCAGACAGCGACATCAGAGAGAATCCCAAGAAACAGTTCATATTGAAAGATCCAAGTTCGGCCCATTTAAGGCAGGTGAAACTGCAGATCAGGAGAATGTACAGAGAATCTTCAATGCATGTAGTGGTTTAGTCAGTCACCTTAATTACTGGGAACGTCTCTTGACCTGTACTCCTTGGAATGCAGTCAAAATACTTCATAATTAATACCTGGAAAATCCTAGAAGGACCAGTCTCAAATATGAACACGGAAATCACTCCCTACGTAAGCAGAAGATTCAGCATATCTACCTGGAGTGTATTCCGGGGATCAATGCCCCCGCGGCCCGGTCCACGACCAGGCCTCCCGGTGGATCAGGGCCTGATCAACCAGGCTGTTACTGCTGTCCGCACGTAATCCAACGTACGAACCACAGCCCGGCTGATCCGGCATTGACTTTAGGTATCTGTCTAGCTCCCTTGAAGGCAGCCAGGGGCCTATGGTGCAACATCCCCCATAGGAAAACCAGGGATGCCATGAGCAAAAATATCTATCAGAGATATCGGATTCAGGAAGGATATAGGAAAACACTGGTTTGGAAAAGTTGTGGATGTAAGTTTATTCAGGTATACACAAATACAGTTACATGGATTATCATACATAGCAGCATAAGTTTAGAGAACCTAGAATAACCCAAAAACCCTTTAATACCTTATTATTATACTATAAATAAGATAATATCTTATTATTATATTGTAACCTGGAGTTTACCTGGAGAGAGTTCCGGGGGTCAACGCCCCCGCGGCCCGGTCTGTGACCAGGCCTCCTGGTGGATCAGAGCCTGATCAACCAGGCTGTTACTGCTGGCTGCACGCAATCCAACGTACGAGCCACAGCCCGGCTGGTCAGGTACCGACTTTAGGTGCTTGTCCAGTGCCAGCTTGAAGACTGCCAGGGGTCTATTGGTAATCCCCCTTATGTATGCTGGGAGGCAGTTGAACAGTCTCGGGCCCCTGACACTTATTGTATGGTCTCTTAACGTGCTAGTGACACCCCTGCTTTTCATTGGGGGGATGTTGCATCGTCTGCCGAGTCTTTTGCTTTCGTTGTGAGTGATTTTCGTGTGCAAGTTCGGTACTAGTCCCTCTAGGATTTTCCAGGTGTATATAATCATGTATCTCTCCCGCCTGCGTTCCAGGGAGTACAGGTTCAGGAACTTCAAGCGCTCCCAGTAATTGAGGTGTTTTATCTCCGTTATGCGCGCCGTGAAGGTTCTCTGTACATTTTCTAGGTCAGCAATTTCACCTGCCTTGAAAGGTGCTGTTAGTGTGCAGCAATATTCCAGCCTAGATAGAACAAGCGACCTGAAGAGTGTCATCATGGGCTTGGCCTCCCTAGTTTTGAAGGTTCTCATTATCCATCCTGTCATTTTTCTAGCAGATGCGATTGATACAATGTTATGGTCCTTGAAGGTGAGATCCTCCGACATGATCACTCCCAGGTCTTTGACGTTGGTTTCTCGCTCTATTTTGTGGAAGGAATTTGTTTTGTACTCTGATGAAGTTTTAATTTCCTCATGTTTACCATATCGGAGTAATTGAAATTTCTCATCGTTGAACTTCATATTGTTTTCTGCAGCCCACTGAAAGATTTGGTTGATGTCCGCCTGGAGCCTTGCAGTGTCTGCAATGGAAGACACTGTCATGCAGATTCGGGTGTCATCTGCAAAGGAAGACACGGTGCTGTGGCTGACATCCTTGTCTATGTCAGATATGAGGATGAGAAACAAGATGGGAGCGAGTACTGTGCCTTGCGGAACAGAGCTTTTCACCGTAGCCGCCTCAGACTTTACTCTGTTGACTACTACTCTTTGTGTTCTGTTTGTGAGGAAATTATAGATCCATCTACCAACTTTTCCTGTTATTCCTTTAGCACGCATTTTGTGCGCTATTACGCCATGGTCACACTTGTCGAAGGCTTTTGCAAAGTCTGTATATATTACATCTGCATTCTTTGCATCTAGGACCTTGTCCTTATATTCTTATGAGAACACTAAGAGATAACGCAAGTGTCAGGGGCCCAGGACTGTTCAACAACTTCCCAGCTTACATAAGGGACATTGTCAACAGTCCCTCTAGCTGTGGCTCGTACGTCGGACTGCGTGCGGCCAGCAGTAACAGCCTAGTTGATCAGGCCCTGATCCATCGGGAGGCCTGGTCATGGACCGGGCCGCGGGGGCGTTGATCCCCGGAATAACCTCCAGGTAGCTGTTTTCAGAAGGCAACTGGATACATAATAAATAAATACTGTTTGTACAGCAATGCATGGAACCATACGACCTGTTTTTGTAATACTCATTTATGCTTGTTATCTGTTTACAATAATGTTTTACCACTGAATACTTCATTGCTTAGTTAATCTTAAGTTAATTTTAAGCCTGCCCGTAATGTTATGTATACAACTGGCTTTGGCATGCTGCATTTAACTGTATTCTTTTGTACTTCTCTGTATCATGTTCAAATAAATAAATAAATAAATAAATAAATTCCTAAAGTCAGTTTCTGAATCCTGACCAGCCGGGATGTGGTTCATACGCTGAACAGCGTGCGGGGAACAGAAACAGCTTGGTTCATCAGGCTCTGATTCAATTGGAGGCCTGGTCATGGACTGCTCCGCGGAGGTGTGGACCCCGAACACCCTCCAGGCAGGTACTAGCCTGGAGGGTGGGTTCTGGTAACACTGCAGTGTACCAGTCACTGGGTTCTGGTAACACTGCAGTGTACCAGTCACTGGGTTCTGGTAAAACTGCAGTGTACCAGTCACTGGGTTCTGGTAAAACTGCAGTGTACCAGTCACTGGGTTCTGGTAAAACTGCAGTGTACCAGTCACTGGGTTCTGGTAACACTGCAGTGTACCAGTCACTGGGTTCTGGTAACACTGCAGTGTACCAGTCACTGGGTTCTGGTAAAACTGCAGTGTACCAGTCACTGGGTTCTGGTAAAACTGCAGTGTACCAGTCACTGGGTTCTGGTAAGACTGCAGTGTACCAGTCACTGGGTTCTGGTAACACTGCAGTGTACCAGTCACTGGGTTCTGGTAAAACTGCAGTGTACCAGTCACTGGGTTCTGGTAAAACTGCAGTGTACCAGTCACTGGGTTCTGGTAAAACTGCAGTGTACCAGTCACTGGGTTCTGGTAAAACTGCAGTGTACCAGTCACTGGGTTCTGGTAAAACTGCAGTGTACCAGTCACTGGGTTCTGGTAAAACTGCAGTGTACCAGTCACTGGGTTCTGGTAAAACTGCAGTGTACCAGTCACTGGGTTCTGGTAAAACTGCAGTGTACCAGTCACTGGGTTCTGGTAAAACTGCAGTGTACCAGTCACTGGGATCTGGTAAAACTGCAGTGTACCAGTCACTGGATTCTGGTAAGACTGCAGTGTACCAGTCACTGGGTTCTGGTAACACTGCAGTGTACCAGTCACTGGGTTCTGGTAACACTTCAGTGTACCAGTCACTGGGTTCTGGTAACACTGCAGTGTACCAGTCACTGGATTCTGGTAAGACTGCAGTGTACCAGTCACTGGGTTCTGGTAACACTGCAGTGTACCAGTCACTGGGTTCTGGTAAAACTGCAGTGTACCAGTCACTGGGTTCTGGTAACACTGCAGTGTACCAGTCACTGGGTTCTGGTAAGACTGCAGTGTACCAGTCACTGGATTCTAGTAACACTGCAGTGTACCAGTCACTGGGTTTTGGTAAAACTGCAGTGTACCAGTCACTGGATTCTAGTAACACTGCAGTGTACCAGTCACTGGGTTCTGGTAACCTGCAGTGTACCAGTCACTGGGTTCTGGTAACACTGCAGTGTACCAGTCACTGGGTTCTGGTAAAACTGCAGTGTACCAGTCACTGGATTCTGGTAACACTGCAGTGTACCAGTCACTGGGTTCTGGTAAAACTGCAGTGTACCAGTCACTGGGTTCTGGTAACACTGCAGTGTACCAGTCACTGGGTTCTGGTAACACTGCAGTGTACCAGTCACTGGGTTCTGGTAACACTTGGGTTTTCCCGCGCGGTGACATGACAAAGTCTCGTCCCCAGGCACTCTCCCAGCCCACACCTACCACCAACCCCGACCACACCCACCAAACAACCCCGCCCACACCTACCATTAACCCCGCCCACACCTACCATTAACCCCGCCCACACCTACCATTAACCCCGCCCACACCTACCATTAACACCGCCCA
The DNA here is from genome assembly GCF_038502225.1 of Cherax quadricarinatus. Taxonomy (NCBI): domain Eukaryota; kingdom Metazoa; phylum Arthropoda; class Malacostraca; order Decapoda; family Parastacidae; genus Cherax; species Cherax quadricarinatus. The sequence goes on along the minus strand of NW_027198441.1, from coordinate 24,869 downwards.
CACTCAATATTAACACCGCCCACATCCACCACTATCCCCACCAACACCCACCACTCTCCCCGCCAACATCCACCACTCTCCTCGCCCACACCCACCACTCTCCCCGCCAACACCCACCACTCTCCCCGCCAACATCCACCACTCTCCCCACCAACACCCACCACTCTCCCCACCAACATCCACCAATCTCCCCACCAACACCCACCACTCTCCCCACCAAAACCCACCACTCTCCCCATCAACACCCACCAATCTCCCCACCAACACCCACCACTCTCCCCACCAACACCCACCACTCTCCCCACCAACACCCACCACTCTCCCCGCCAACACCCACCACTCTCCCCACCAACACCCACCACTCTCCCCGCCAACACCCACCACTCTCCCCACCAACACCCACCACTCTCCCCACCAACACCCACCACTCTCCCCACCAACACCCACCACTCTCCCCGCCAACACCCATTACTCTCCCCACCAACACCCACCACTCTCCCCGCCCACTCCCAACACTCTCCCCGCCAACACCCACCACTCTCCCCGCCAACACCCACCACTCTCCCCACCAACACCCACCACTCTCCCCGCCAACACCCACCACTCTCCCCAACAACACCCACCACTCTCCCCGCCAACACCCACCACTCTCCCCGCCAACACCCACCACTCTCCCCACCAACATCCACCACTCTCCCCACCAACACTGCTACAAGTGGCGAGTTGTTCACAGTAATGGGAGGCGCATCAGAGTAAGGAAAGTTAAGAGTGAAGATCTGAAGCTTCTCTGTTCTCCAGGATGAATGTACTTCAGTGGCCAGTGAAGGTAAGGGTACTACTGCCCCTGCTAATGAAGGTAAGCGCATTCTTGTGGTTGGTGACTCTCAGGTAAGATATGTTGACCGTGCTTTTTGTAATAGGAATAAGAAGATGAGAGATAGAGTGTGCTTCCCTGGAGCTGGTGTTGGGGACATTGTCAACAGGCTGGATAATATCATGTCAGGTAATGGGAACAAGCCCATTATCTGTCTCAGTGCTGGTGGAAATGATATTGGGAAGGGTAGGAGAGAAGAGCTGCTAGATAAGTACAGGTCAGCTATAGATTTCATTAAGTCTAAGGGAGGGATCCCAATCATATGTAGCATCTTGCCTAGAAGGGGAGTAGGAAATGAATGGTTGTCTAGGGCAATTGGTGTAAATTGCTGGCTAGACAGATACTGCAAGGAACTTGCAATCCCATTCATTGACAACTGGAACAACTTTTATGGCAAACATGATATGTATGCAAGGGATGGGGTTCATCTCTCTGGGGCAGGGGTGGTAGCACTTGCAGACTCGATTGAGAAGGCCATTGGTGAAATGCCTATGATTTTAAACTGATGGAAGATAGAGGTATGGGTGTGTGTGGGAAACAAGCAGGTTGCAACACTAGGGTTGGAAACAGTAAATGTATAAAAGGCATTCAGCATGAAGTTATAAATAAAGACAATAGAACAGGTCAGAAAACAAAGGGGGACAGCAGAGGGCAGCAAGGGACTAGCTCCCTTAAGGTTTACTATACTAATAGCAGGAGTGTTAGAAATAAGATAGATGAGCTAAGATTAATTGCAAGTGCAGGAAACATAGATATTATTGCTATAACAGAGACCTGGCTCAATCTGAAAGATAGAGAGATGCCATCTGAATGTCACATACAAGGCTATAAATTATTCCACACTGACAGGGTCAACAGGAAAGGTGGTGGAGTAGCGATGTATGTCAGAGACAATTTAAATTGTTGTGTTAGACAAGATATTAAATTAGAAGCGTCAGCCACTGAATCTGTTTGGTTACAGCTTCTCGAGGGCCGAGAAAAACTAATTTTGGGTGTGATTTACAGGGCCCCAAATCTTGATAGGGAGTGCAGTAAACTTCTATGGGACGAAATTCGTAAGGCATCTACATACGAAAATGTTGTGCTAATGGGAGATTTCAACTATAGACAGATTGACTGGAGCAATTTGACAGGAAATTTAGAGTCGGGTGACTTTCTTGATACGATCCAGGATTGTTTTTTAAAACAGTTTGTGACAGAGCCAACTAGGGGAAATAACCTCCTTGACTTGGTTCTTGCCAGTAGGGAAACACTAATTAATAATCTTGAGGTTAATGATGAGCTTGGGGAGAGTGATCACAAATCACTCAGTTTTAACATATCATGGAATTCCCCTAATAATGGCAATCAAGTCTCCGTCCCTGACTTTCGCTTGGCTGATTTCATAGGACTGAAAAATTACTTAGGTGGGCTGAACTGGAATGACCTGACTAGGGGTCAGGTAGGTGGTGATGGTTGCCGATATGATGCTTTCCAGGGCATAGTTCTAGCTGCTCAGTCAAATTATGTTCCAAATAGGGAAATCAGATCAAACAAAAATGATCCTAAATGGATGAACAATAGATTAAAATATCTGATTGGTCAAAAGAGAGGCATATATAGGCAAATCAAAAGAGGAGAGGGGCAATTAAGAAATCGATATATTCAGTTAAAGAGAGAAATAAAAAAGGGAATTAGAAAAGCAAAAAGAGATTATGAGGTTAAAGTTGCAAGAGAATCGAAGACTAACCCAAAAGGATTCTTTCAGGTATACAGAAGTAAGATCAGGGACAAGATAGGCCCACTCAAAAGTTCCTCGGGTCAGCTCACTGACAGTGATAAGGAAATGTGTAGAATTTTTAACACATACTTCCTCTCAGTTTTTACACAGGAGGATACCAGTGATATTCCAGTAATGATAAATTATGTAGAACAGGACGATAATAAACTGTGCACTATTAGGGTCACAAGTGACATGGTCCTTAGGCAAATAGATAAATTAAAACCTAACAAATCCCCAGGCCCTGATGAACTGTATGCAAGGGTTCTAAAGGAATGTAAAGAGGAGCTTAGCACACCTTTGGCTAATCTTTTCAACATATCACTACAAACTGGCATGGTGCCAGATAAGTGGAAAATGGCAAATGTGATACCTATTTTCAAAACAGGTGACAGGTCCTTAGCTTCGAACTATAGACCAATAAGCCTAACCTCCATAGTGGGAAAATTTATGGAATCAATAATTGCCGAGGCAGTTCGTAGCCACCTTGAAAAGCATAAATTAATCAACGAATCTCAGCATGGTTTTACAAAGGGACGTTCCTGCCTTACGAATTTATTAACTTTTTTCACTAAGGTATTTGAGGAGGTAGATCATGGTAACGAATATGATATTGTGTATATGGACTTCAGTAAGGCTTTTGACAGGGTCCCACATCAGAGACTATTGAGGAAAATTAAAGCACATGGAATAGGAGGAGAAATTTTTTCCTGGATAGAGGCATGGTTGACAAATAGGCAGCAGAGAGTTTGCATAAATGGGGAGAAATCAGAGTGGGGAAGCGTCACGAGCGGTGTTCCACAGGGGTCAGTGTTGGGCCCCCTGCTGTTCACAATCTACATAAACGACATAGATGAGGGCATAAAGAGCGACATCGGCAAGTTTGCCGATGACACCAAAATAGGCCGTCGAATTCATTCTGACGAGGACATTCGAGCACTCCAGGAAGATTTGAATAGACTGATGCAGTGGTCGGAGAAGTGGCAGATGCAGTTTAATATAGACAAATGCAAAGTTCTAAATGTTGGACAGGACAATAACCATGCCACATATAAACTAAATAATGTAGATCTTAATATTACGGATTGCGAAAAAGATTTAGGAGTTCTGGTTAGCAGTAATCTGAAACCAAGACAACAGTGCATAAGTGTTCGCAATAAAGCTAATAGAATCCTTGGCTTCATATCAAGAAGCATAAATAATAGGAGTCCTCAGGTTGTTCTTCAACTCTATACATCCTTGGTTAGGCCTCATTTAGATTATGCTGCACAGTTTTGGTCACCGTATTACAGAATGGATATAAATTCTCTGGAAAATGTACAAAGGAGGATGACAAAGATGATCCCATGTATCAGAAACCTTCCCTATGAGGATAGACTAAGGGCCCTGAAACTGCACTCTCTAGAAAGACGTAGAATTAGGGGGGATATGATTGAGGTTTATAAGTGGAAGACAGGAATAAATAAAGGGGATGTAAATAGTGTGCTGAAAATATCTAGCCTAGACAGGACTCGCAGCAATGGTTTTAAGTTGGAAAAATTCAGATTCAGGAGGGATATAGGAAAGTACTGGTTTGGTAATAGAGTTGTGGATGAGTGGAACAAACTCCCAAGTACCGTTATAGAGGCCAGAACGTTGTGTAGCTTTAAAAATAGGTTGGATAAATACATGAGTAGATGTGGGTGGGTGTGAGTTAGACCTGATAGCTTGTGCTAACAGGTCGGTTGCCGTGTTCCTCCCTTAAGTCAATGTGACCTGACCTGACTAGGTTGGGTGCATTGGCTTAAGCCGGTAGGGACTTGGACCTGCCTCGCATGGGCCAGTAGGCCTTCTGCAGTGTTCCTTCGTTCTTATGTTCTTATGTTAACACCCACCACTCTCCGCCAACACCCACCACTCTCCCCGCCAACATCCACCACTCTCCCCACCAACACCCACCACTCTCCCCACCAACACCCACCACTCTCCCCGCCAACACCCACCACTCTCCCCACCAACATCCACCACTCTCCCCACCAACACCCACCACTCTCCCCACCAACACCCACCACTCTCCCCACCAACACCCACCACTCTCCCCACCAACACCCACCACTCTCCCCACCAACACCCACCACTCTCCCCGCCAACACCCACCACTCTCCCCGCCAACACCCACCACTCTCCCCGCCAACACCCACCACTCTCCCCCCCAACACCCACCACTCTCCCCACCAACACCCACCACTCTCTCTGCCAACATCCACCACTCTCCCTGCCAACACCCACCACTCTCCCCGCCAACATCCACCAACACCCACCACTCTTCCCGCCAACACCCACCACTCTCCCCACCAACACCCACCACTCTCCCCACCATCTACTCCACCACTCTCCCAACCAACACCCACCATTCTCCCCGCCAACACCCACTACTCTCCTCGCCAACACCCACCACTCTCCCCGCCAACATCCACCACTCTCCTCGCCCACACCCACCACTCTCCCCACCAACACCCACCACTCTCCCCACCAACATCCACCACTCTCCCCACCAACACCCACCACTCTCCCCGCCAACACCCACCACTCTCCCCACCAACACCCACCACTCTCCCCGCCAACACCCACCACTCTCCCCACCAACACCCACCACTCTCTCTGCCAACATCCACCACTCTCCCTGCCAACACCCACCACTCTCCCCACCAACACCCACCACTCTCTCTGCCAACATCCACCACTCTCCCTGCCAACACCCACCACTCTCCCCACCAACACCCACCACTCTCTCTGCCAACATCCACCACTCTCCCCACCAACACCCACCACTCTCCCCGCCAACACCCACCACTCTCCCCACCAACACCCACCACACTCTCTGCCAACATCCACCACTCTCCCCACCAACACCCACCACTCTCCCCGCCAACATCCACCAACACCCACCACTCTCCCCACCAACACCCACCACTCTCCCCGCCAACATCCACCAACACCCACCACTCTCCCCACCAACACCCACCACTCTCCCCGCCAACACCCACCACTCTCCCCACCAACACCCACCACTCTCCCCGCCAACACCCACCACTCTCCCCACCAACACCCACCACTCTCTCTGCCAACATCCACCACTCTCCCTGCCAACACCCACCACTCTCCCCACCAACACCCACCACTCTCTCTGCCAACATCCACCACTCTCCCTGCCAACACCCACCACTCTCCCCACCAACACCCACCACTCTCCCTGCCAACACCCACCACTCTCCCCGCCAACACCCACCACTCTCCCCACCAACACCCACCACTCTCTCTGCCAACATCCACCACTCTCCCTGCCAACACCCACCACTCTCCCCACCAACACCCACCACTCTCTCTGCCAACATCCACCACTCTCCCTGCCAACACCCACCACTCTCCCCACCAACACCCACCACTCTCCCTGCCAACACCCACCACTCTCCCCGCCAACACCCACCACTCTCCCCACCAACATCCACCACTCTCCCCACCAACACCAACCACTCTCCGCCAACACCCACCACTCTCCCCGCCAACATCCACCACTCTCCCCACCAACACCCACCACTCTCCCCACCAACACCCACCACTCTCCCCGCCAACACCCACCACTCTCCCCACCAACACCCACCACTCACCCCGCCAACACCCACCACTCTCCCCACCAACACCCACCACTCTCCCTGCCAACACCCACCACTCTCCCCACCAACACCCACCACTCTCTCTGCCAACATCCACCACTCTCCCTGCCAACACCCACCACTCTCCCCACCAACACCCACCACTCTCTCTGCCAACATCCACCACTCTCCCTGCCAACACCCACCACTCTCCCCACCAACACCCACCACTCTCTCTGCCAACATCCACCACTCTCCCCACCAACACCCACCACTCTCCCCGCCAACACCCACCACTCTCCCCACCAACACCCACCACACTCTCTGCCAACATCCACCACTCTCCCCACCAACACCCACCACTCTCCCCGCCAACATCCACCAACACCCACCACACACCCCACCAACACCCACCACTCTCCCCGCCAACACCCACCACTCTCCCCACCAACACCCACCACTCTCCCCGCCAACACCCACCACTCTCCCCACCAACACCCACCACTCTCTCTGCCTACATCCACCACTCTCCCTGCCAACAACCACCACTCTCCCCACCAACACCCACCACTCTCTCTGCCAACATCCACCACTCTCCCTGCCAACACCCACCACTCTCCCCACCAACACCCACCACTCTCCCTGCCAACACCCACCACTCTCCCCGCCAACACCCACCACTCTCCCCACCAACATCCACCACTCTCCCCACCAACACCCACCACTCTCCGCCAACACCCACCACTCTCCCCGCCAACATCCACCACTCTCCCCACCAACACCCACCACTCTCCCCACCAACACCCACCACTCTCCCCGCCAACACCCACCACTCTCCCCACCAACACCCACCACTCACCCCGCCAACACCCACCACTCTCCCCACCAACACCCACCACTCCCCACCAACACCCACCACTCTCCCCACCAACACCCACCACTCTCCCCACCAACACCCACCACTCTCCCCACCAACACCCACCACTCTCCCCACCAACACCCACCACTCTCCCCGCCAACACCCACCACTCTCCCCGCCAACACCCACCACTCTCCCCACCAACACCCACCACTCTCCCCGCCAACATCCACCACTCTCCCCACCAACACCCACCACTCTCCCCGCCAACACCCACCACTCTCCCCGCCAACACCCACCACTCTCCCCACCAACACCCACCACTCACCCCGCCAACATCCACCACTCTCCCCACCAACACCCACCACTCTCCCCACCAACACCCACCACTCTCCCCACCAACACCCACCACTCTCCCCACCAACACCCACCACTCTCCCCACCAACACCCACCACTCTCCCCGCCAACACCCACCACTCTCCCCGCCAACACCCACCACTCTCCCCGCCAACACCCACCACTCTCCCCACCAACACCCACCACTCTCCCCGCCAACATCCACCACTCTCCCCACCAACACCCAACATTCTCCCCGCCAACACCCACCACTCTCCCCACCAACACCCACCACTCTCTCTGCCAACATCTACCACTCTCCCTGCCAACACCCACCACTCTCCCCGCCAACATCCACCAACACCCACCACTCTTCCCGCCAACACCCACCACTCTCCCCACCAACACCCACCACTCTCCCCACCAACATCCACCACTCTCCCCACCAACACCCACCACTCTGCCCGCCAACACCCACTACTCTCCTCGCCCACACCCACCACTCTCCCCGCCAACATCCACCACTCTCCTCGCCCACACCCACCACTCTCCCCACCAACACCCACCACTCTCCCCACCAACATCCACCACTCTCCCCACCAACACCCACCACTCTCCCCGCCAACACCCACCACTCTCCCCACCAACACCCACCACTCTCCCCGCCAACACCCACCACTCTCCCCACCAACACCCACCACTCTCTCTGCCAACCTCCACCACACTCCCTGCCAACACCCACCACTCTCCCCACCAACACCCACCACTCTCTCTGCCAACATCCACCACTCTCCCTGCCAACACCCACCACTCTCCCCACCAACACCCACCACTCTCTCTGCCAACATCCACCACTCTCCCCACCAACACCCACCACTCTCCCCGCCAACACCCACCACTCTCCCCACCAACACCCACCACACTCTCTGCCAACATCCACCACTCTCCCCACCAACACCCACCACTCTCCCCACCAACATCCACCAACACCCACCACTCTCCCCACCAACACCCACCACTCTCCCCGCCAACACCCACCACTCTCCCCACCACTCTCCCCGCCAACACCCACCACTCTCCCCGCCAACACCCACCACTCTCCCCGCCAACACCCACCACTCTCCCCACCACTCTCCCCGCCAACATCCACCACTCTCCCTGCCAACACCCACCACTCTCCCCACCAACACCCACCACTCTCTCTGCCAACATCCACCACTCTCCCTGCCAACACCCACCACTCTCATCACCAACACCCACCACTCTCCCCGCCAACACCCACCACTCTCCCCGCCAACACCCACCACTCTCCCCACCAACACCCACCACTCACCCCGCCAACATCCACCACTCTCCCCACCAACACCCACCACTCTCCCCACCAACACCCACCACTCTCCCCACCAACACCCACCACTCTCCCCGCCAACATCCACCAACACCCACCACTCTCCCCACCAACACCCACCACTCTCCCCGCCAACACCCACCACTCTCCCCACCAACACCCACCACTCTCTCTGCCAACATCCACCACTCTCCCCACCAACACCCACCTCTCTCCCCGCCAACACCCACCACTCTCCCCACCAACACCCACCACACTCTCTGCCAACATCCACCACTCTCCCCACCAACACCCACCACTCTCCCCGCCAACATCCACCAACACCCACCACTCTCCCCACCAACACCCACCACTCTCCCCGCCAACACCCACCACTCTCCCCACCAACACCCACCACTCTCCCCGCCAACACCCACCACTCTCCCCACCAACACCCACCACTCTCCCCGCCAACACCCACCACTCTCCCCACCAACACCCACCACTCTCGCGGCCAACATCCACCACTCTCCCTGCCAACACCCACCACTCTCCCCACCAACACCCACCACTCTCTCTGCCAACATCCACCCCTCTCCCTGCCAACACCCACCACTCTCCCCACCAACACCCACCACTCTGCCAACATCCACCACTCTCCCTGCCAACACCCACCACTCTCCCCACCAACACCCACCACTCTCCCCGCCAACACCCACCACTCTCCCCACCAACACCCACCACTCTCCCCACCAACACCCACCACTCACCCCGCCAACATCCACCACTCTCCCCACCAACACCCACCACTCTCCCCACCAACACCCACCACTCTCCCCACCAACACCAACCACTCTCCCCACCAACATCCACCACTCTCCCCACCAACACCCACCACTCTCCCTGCCAACACCCACCACTCTCCCCACCAACACCCACCACTCTCCCCGCCAACACCCACCACTCTCCCCACCAACACCCACCACTCTCCCCGCCAACATCCACCACTCTCCCCACCAACACCCACCATTCTCCCCGCCAACACCCACCACTCTCCCCACCAACACCCACCACTCTCTCTGCCAACATCCACCACTCTCCCTGCCAACACCCACCACTCTCCCCGCCAACATCCACCAACACCCACCACTCTTCCCGCCAACACCCACCACTCTCCCCACCAACACCCACCACTCTCCCCACCAACATCCACCACTCTCCCCACCAACACCCACCACTCTCCCCGCCAACACCCACTACTCTCCTCGCCCACACCCACCACTCTCCCCGCCAACATCCACCACTCTCCTCGCCCACACCCACCACTCTCCCCACCAACACCCACCACTCTCCCCGCCAACATCCACCACTCTCCCCACCAACACCCACCACTCTCCCGGCCAACAACCACCACTCTCCCCCCCAACACCCACCACTCTCCCCGCCAACACCCACCACTCTCCCCACCAACACCCACCACACTCTCTGCCAACATCCACCACTCTCCCTGCCAACACCCACCACTCTCCCCACCAACACCCACCACTCTCTCTGCCAACATCCACCACTCTCCCTGCCAACACCCACCACTCTCCCCACCAACACCCACCACTCTCTCTGCCAACATCCACCACTCTCCCCACCAACACCCACCACTCTCCCCGCCAACACCCACCACTCTCCCCACCAACACCCACCACACTCTCTGCCAACATCCACCACTCTCCCCACCAACCCCCACCACTCTCCCCGCCTACATCCACCAACACCCACCACTCTCCCCACCAATACCCACCACTCTCCCCGCCAACACCCACCACTCTCCCCACCAACACCTACCACTCTCCCCGCCAACACCCACCACTCTCCCCACCAACACCCACCACTCTCTCTGCCAACATCCACCACTCTCCCTGCCAACACCCACCACTCTCCCCACCAACACCCACCACTCTCTCTGCCAACAGCCACCACTCTCCCTGCCAACACCCACCACTCTCCCCGCCAACACCCACCACTCTCCCCGCCAACACCCACCACTCTCCCCACCAACACCCACCACTCTCCCCACCAACACCCACCACTCACCCCGCCAACATCCACCACTCTCCCCACCAACACCCACCACTTTCCCCACCAACACCCACCACTCTCCCCACCAACACCCACCACTCTCCCCACCAACACCCACCACTCTCCCCACCAACACCCACCACTCTCCCTGCCAACACCCACCACTCTCCCCGCCAACACCCACCACTCTCCCCGCCAACACCCACCACTCTCCCCACCAACACCCACCACTCTCCCCGCCAACATCCACCACTCTCCCCACCAACACCCACCATTCTCCCCGCCAACACCCACCACTCTCCCCACCAACACCCACCACTCTCTCTGCCAACATCCACCACTCTCCCTGCCAACACCCACCACTCTCCCCGCCAACATCCACCAACACCCACCACTCTTCCCGCCAACACCCACCACTCTCCCCACCAACACCCACCACTCTCCCCACCAACATCCACCACTCTCCCCACCAACACCCACCACTCTCCCCGCCAACACCCACTACTCTCCTCGCCCACACCCACCACTCTCCCCGCCAACATCCACCACTCTCCTCGCCCACACCCACCACTCTCCCCACCAACACCCACCACTCTCCCCGCCAACATCCACCACTCTCCTCACCAACACCCACCACTCTCCCCGCCAACACCCACCACTCTCCCCACCAACACCCACCACTCTCCCCGCCAACACCCACCACTCTCCCCACCAACACCTACCACTCTCTCTGCCAACATCCACCACTCTCCCTGCCAACACCCACCACTCTCCCCACCAACACCCACCACTCTCTCTGCCAACATCCACCACTCTCCCTGCCAACACCCACCACTCTCCCCACCAACACCCACCACTCTCTCTGCCAACATCCACCACTCTCCCCACCAACACCCACCACTCTCCCCGCCAACACCCACCACTCTCCCCACCAACACCCACCACACTCTCTGCCAACATCCACCACTCTCCCCTCCAACACCCACCACTCTCCCCGCCAACATCCACCAACACCCACCACTCTCCCCACCAACACCCACCACTCTCCCCGCCAACACCCACCACTCTCCCCACCAACACCCACCACTCTCCCCGCCAACACCCTCCACTCTCCCCACCAACACCCACCACTCTCTCTGCCAACATCCACCACTCTCCCTGCCAACACCCACCACTCTCCCCACCAACACCCACCACTCTCTCTGCCAACATCCACCACTCTCCCTGCCAACACCGACCACTCTCCCCACCAACACCCACCACTCTCTCTGCCAACATCCACCACTCTCCCCACCAACACCCACCACTCTCCCCGCCAACACCCACCACTCTCCCCACCAACACCCACCACACTCTCTGCCAACATCCACCACTCTCCCCACCAACACCCACCACTCTCCCCGCCAACACCCACCACTCTCCCCACCAACACCCACCACTCTCCCCGCCAACATCCACCACTCTCCCCACCAACACCCACCACTCTCCCCGCCAACATCCACCACTCTCCTCGCCCACACCCACTGTGGAAATTTATTTGGTCCAAATAGTTCCACAGCTCAGATCCAGCATGGCCGTTGGGTCGGCTGAGCCGGGCGGCCCTTAAACCCTCCCAAACAAGGCATTCTCTGGTTGGCGGTTGTTGGTAAGCTTATTTAATTTATAGATTTACTCTTCAGGGAAGGAGTAGGTAGTTTACTGATAGTATATTAATATTAGGATTATTGAGGCATCTGTAGATAATAATAGTGTAGACCTAAGACCTTAACATAGGTAGTAATAGGCCGATAATGTAGGCAAACACTAGGATAAGTTAGCTAGGGAGAACTGGCAGCCCTAGCTTGAATTACGAGGCGCGGGTCGCAAGACAGAATAGCGTCCTTCTTACGACAGACACCAACTGGACAAGACGTGCCGTGATCAGCAGACGGTGCCCCCACGTGTCTTCACATCTGAGACCTGGGGAAATCTGGTAGAGGCACCTCGATGTACCGTAGATGACCTCCTCCATCAGCCCATACAGTAAGACAAGATCTTCACTCCTTCCCGTAGGTTCTGGCCAGTGTCTTGGGAGATTGTGGGTTGAGTTTTAACTGTGGGCCCGGCATGCTACAGAGAGAGCATGCCCAGTAAGTACCAGTGTCTCAGGGCCGTCTGAAGCTAGTGTGTGAGTCTACATAGTTATGCTAGGGGATTCATACCCCTCTTGGATATAGGAATTTCTGAGGTGCAGGCAGGACACTAATTATGATTGAATATTGCAGGAATTAATGCTCCCGGTTGCACGTGGTTTCTGAGGGGAAGTCCAAAGGGGCTAAAGCTAGGCTTAGGAAGTTGAAGATCAGGATATATGCTGCAACACCAAGTAAGTTAGTCCTTTATACATGCATGCAGGCGAGATTTCTTGCAATACCAATCATTTGTGAAAATCTGTCCTATAAGCCACTTGTGAGGCTGAGGTACCCACCTCAGAGCTCGGTGTCAACAGTTTGCCAGGGTAGGTGACTCACTTGGAGGCAGTCCACACAAATTTTCACACCCACCACTCTCCCCACCAACACCCACCACTCTCCCCGCCAACACCCACCACTCTCCCCACCAACACCCACCACTCTCCCTGCCAACATCCACCACTCTCCTCGCCCACACCCACCACTCTCCCCACCAACACCCACCACTCTCCCTGCCCACACCCACCACTCTCCCTGCCAACATCCACCACTCTCACCTCCAACACCCACCACTCACCCTGCCCACACCCACCACTCTCCCCACCCACACCCACCACTCTCCCCACCAACACCCACCACTCTCCCCACCAACATCCACCACTCTCCCCACCAACACCCACCACTCTCCTCGCCCACACCCACCACTCTCCCCACCAACACCCTCCACTCACCCTGCCCACACCCACCACTCATCCCGCCCACACCCACCACTCTCCACGCCCACACCCACCACTCTCCTCGCCCACACCCACCACTCTCCTAGCCCACACCCACCACTCTCCTTGCCCACACCCACCACTCTCCTAGCCCACACCCACCACTCTCCTCGCCCACACCCACCACTCTCCCTGCCAACACCCACCACTCTCCCCGCCAACACCCACCACTCACCCTGCCCACACCCACCGCTCACCCGGCCCACACCCACCACTCTCCATGCCCACACCCACCACTCTCCTTGCCCACACCCACCACTCTCCTAGTCCACACCCACCACTCTCCTAGTCCACACCCACTACTCTCCTCCCCACACCCGCCACTCTCCTCGCCCACTCCCACCACTCTCCCCGCCAACACCCACCACCCCTAGCCCACACCCACCACTCTCCTCGCCCACACCCACCACTCTCCTCGCCCACACCCACCACTCTCCTAGCCCACACCCACCACTCTCCACACCCACCACTCTGGGCCCAGGCAAACCATGTCCTAAACGAAACATGTTGGGAAGATGTCTCAAATGACATGGATCCAAACCAGTGCCTTGAAAGGATCAACTTCCTGGCAGCCGAAGCATGTTCTAGGCATATTCCCCTAAGAAAGAAGAGCAGGAGTAAACTGGAGAGAGAAAGACGCTCCCTCTACAGAAGACGACGAAGAGTCACTGAGCTCCTCAGGAGTGCTAGAATATCTGATACACGAAAGTAGGCGCTGACCAGGGAAGTGGAAACTATCGAACTTAAGTTAAATGACTCTTACAGGAACTAGGAGAGGCAGGAGGAGATTGAAGCTATTAGTGAAATTGAAAGAAATTCAAAATATTTCTTTTCATATGCCAAAATCAAGGCAAATACCACATCTTGTATCGGGCCCTTACTCAGACAGGATGGGACTTACACAGATGACAACAAGAAAATGAGTGAAATATTGAAATCCCAGTACGACTCTGTGTATAGTGAACCACTAATCGGTCTGAGGATCGACGACCCAAATGATTCTTCATGAATGAGCCTCAAAACTCCATAAATGTATGCCAGATTTCCGAAATTACCCTAACTCCGATAGATTTCGAAAAAGCAATTGACAACATGCTCATGCACTCAGCCCTGGGCCCAGACTCATGGAACTCTGTTTTCATTAAGAACTGCAAGAAACCCCTCTCGCGTGCCCTAAGTACACTATGGAGGAGGAGCTTGGACATGGGTGAAATTCCACAGTCACTTAAAACAACGGATATAGCCCCACTCCATAAATGTGGCAGCAAAGCATTAGCTAAGAACTATAGACCAATAGCTCTGACTTCCCACATCATAAAAATCTTTGAAAGAGTACTAAGAAGCAGGATTGCAAATCACCTGGATTCCCAAAATCTGCACAATCCAGGGCAACATGGGTTCAGGGCAGGTCGCTCCTGCCTCTCACAACTACTGGATCACTATGGCATGGCCTTGGATGCACTGGAAGAAAATCAGAATGCAGATGTAATATACACAGGCTTTGCAAAAGCATTTGACAAATGCGATCATGGCGTAATAGCCCATAAAATAGGTGCTAAAGGAATAACTGGGAAAGTGGGGAGATGGATCTTCAACTTCCTAACAAATCGAACACAAAGAGTAGTGGTCAACAGAGTTAAATAGGAGGCTTCCATAGTGAAGAGCTCTGTTCCACAAGGCACAGTACTCGCCCCCATATTATTCCTTATCCTCATATCAGACATAGACAGAGATATACACCACACACCGAATCATCCTTTGCGGATGATACTAGGATCTGCATGAGGCTATCATCTGCTGAGGACGCGGTTAACCTCCAAGAAGATATAAACAAAGTTTTCCAGTGGGCAATGGTAAACAATATGATGTTCAATGAGGACAAATTCCAACTACTCCGTTATGGAAAACTGGAGGAGATAATAACTAGAACAGAGTATACTACTGACTCTGGCCATACAATAGAGTGGAAAAATAATGTAAGGGACCTGGGAGTAGTAATGTCTGAGGATCTCACTTTCAAGGATCACAACAGTGCCACGATCGCACGTGCAAAGAAAATGATAGGATAGATAATGAGAACTTTCAAAACGAGAGATGCCAAGCCAATGATGACCCTTTTCAAATCACTTGTTCTCTCTAGGCTGGAATACTGCTGCACATTAACAACTCCATTCAAAGCAGGTGAAATCACAGATCTAGAGAGTGTACAGAGATCCTTTACTGCACGTATAAGTTCTGTCAAGCACCTTAACTGCTTGCAACGCTTGGAAGCACTTGACTTGTACTCGTTGGAACGCAGAAGGGAGAGATATATCATAATCTACACTTGGAAAATCTTGGAATGAATGGTCCCAAATCTGCACACAGAAATCACTCCCTACGAAAGTAAAAGACTGGGCAGGCGATGCAAAATCCCCAAAATAAAAAGTAGGGGCGCCATTGGTACACTAAGGGAAAACACCATAAGTGTCTGGGACCCAAAACTGTTCAACAGCCTCCCATCAAGCAATAGGGGAATTGCCAAAAAACCCCTGGCTGCCTTCAAGAGAGAGCTGGACAGATACCTAAAGTCAGTGCCCGATCAGCCGGGCTGTGGCTCGTATGTTGGACTGCGTGCGGCCAGCAGTAACAGCCTAGTTGATCAGGCCCTGATCCATCAGGAGGCCTGGTCATGGACCTCGCCACAGGGGCGTTGATCTTCGGAATAACCTCAAGGTAACCTCCAGGTCTCCTCGCCCACACCCACCACTCTCCTCGCCAACACCCACCACTCTCCCTGCCAACACCCACCACTAACCCTGCCCACACCCACTGCTCACCCCACCCACACCCACCACTCTCCACGCCCACCACTCCTCGCCCACGCCCACCACTCTCCTAGCCCACACCCACCACTCTCCTCGCCCACACCCACCACTCTCCTCGCCCACACCCACCACCCCTAGCCCACACCCACCACTCTCCTCGCCCACACCCACCACTCTCCTAGCCCACACTCACCACTCTCCTCGCCCACACCCACCATTCTCCTCGCCCACACCCACCACTCTAGCAGCCCACACCCAAAACTCTCCTCGCTGACACCCACCACACTCCTTGCCCACACACACCACTCTCCTCACCCAAACCCACCACTCTCCTCGCCCACACCCACCACTCTCCTAGTCCACACCCATCACTCTCCTAGCCCACACCCACCACTCTCCTCGCCCACACCTACCACTCTCCTAGCCCACACCCACCAGTCTCCTCGCCCACACCCACCACTCTCCTCGCCCACACCCACCACTCCTAGCCCACACCCACCACTATCCTCGCCCACACACACCACTCTCCTCACCCACACCCACCACTCTCCTAGCCCACACCCACCACTCCTAGCCCACACCCACCACTCTCCGCACCCATACCCACCACTATCCTAGCCCACACCCACCACTCTCCTAGTCCACACCCACCACTCTCCTCGCCACACTCACAACTCTCCTCGCCCACACTCACCACTCTCCTAGCCCACACCCACCACTCTCCTAGCCCACACCCACCACTCTCCTCGCCCACACCCACCACTCTCCTAGTCCACACCCATCACTCTCCTAGCCCACACCCACCACTCTCCTCGCCCACACTTACCACTCTCCTAGCCCACACCCACCAGTCTCCTCGCCCACACCCACCACTCTCCTCGCCCACACCCACCACTCCTAGCCCACACCCACCACTATCCTCGCCCACACACACCACTCTCCTTGCCCACACCCACCACTCTCCTAGCCCACACCCACCACTCCTAGCCCACACCCACCACTCTCCGCGCCCATACCCACCACTCTCCTAGCCCACACCCACCACTCTCCTAGTCCACACCCACCACTCTCCTCGCCACACTCACCACTCTCCTCGCCCACACCCACCACTCTCCTAGCCCACACCCACCACTCTCCTAGCGCACACCCACCACTCTCCTCGCCCACACCCACCACTCTCCTAGCCCACACCCACCACTCTCCTAGCCCACACCCACCACCCTCCTCGCCCACACCCACCACTCTCCTAGTCCACACCCATCACTCTCCTAGCCCACACCCACCACTCTCCTCGCCCACACCTACCACTCTCCTAGCCCACACCCACCAGTCTCCTCGCCAACATCCACCACTCTCCTCGCCCACACCCACCATTCTCCCCACCAACACCCACCAATCTCCCTGCCAACATCCACCACTCTCCCCACCAACACCCACCACTCTCCCCGCCAACACCCACCACTCTCCCCACCAACACCCACCACTCTCCCCGCCAACACCCACCACTCTCCCCACCAACACCCACCACTCTCCCCGCCAACATCCACCACTCTCCTCGCCCACACCCACCACTCTCCCCACCAACACCCACCACTCTCCCTGCCCACACCCACCACTCTCCCCACCAACACCCACCACTCTCCCCGCCAACATCCACCACTCTCCCCACCAACACCCACCACTCTCCTCGCCCACACCCACCACTCTCCCCGCCCACACCCACCACTCTCCCCACCAACACCCACCACTCTCCCAGCCAACATCCACCACTCTCCCCGCCAACACCCACCACTCTCCTCGCCCACACCCACCACTCTCCCCACCAACACCCACCACTCTCCCAGCCAACATCCACCACTCTCCCCGCCAACACCCACCACTCTCCTCGCCCACACCCACCACTCTCCCTGCCCACACCCACCGCTCACCCCACCCACACCCACCACTCTCCACGCCCACACCCACCACTCTCCTCGCCCACACCCACCACTCTCCTAGCCCACACCCACCACTCTCCTCGCCCACACCCACCACTCACCCCGCCCACACCCACCACTCACCCTGCCAACACCCACCACTCACCCCGCCAACACCCACCACTCTCCCCGCCAGCACCCACCACTCTCCCCGCCAACATCCACCACTCTCCCCGCCAACACCCACCACTCTCCTCGCCCACACCCACCAGTCTCCTCGCCCACACCAACCACTCTCCCAGCCAACACCCACCACTCTCCCTGCCAACACCCACCACTCACCCTGCCCACACCCACCGCTCACCCCGAACACACCCACCACCGGATCAGCCGGGCTGTGGCTCGTACGTTGGACTGTGTGCGGCCAGCAGTAACAGCCTTGTTGATCAGGCCCTGATCCATCGGGAGGCCTGGTCATGGACCGGGCAGCGGGGGCGTTGATCCCCGGAATAACCTCCAGGTAACCTCCAGGTAACCACTCTCCACGCCCACACCCACCACTCTCCTCGCCCACATCCACTACTCTCCTAGCCCACACCCACCACTCTCCTCGCCCACACCCACCACTCTCCTAGCCTAAACCCACCACTCCTAGCCCACACCCACTACTATCCTCGCCCACACACACACCACTCTCCTTGCCCACACCCACCACTCTCCTCGCCCACACCCACCACTCTCCTCGCCCACACCCACCACTCTCCTCGCCCACACCCACCACTCCTAGCCCACACCCACCACTCTCCTCGCCCCACCCACCACTCTCCTAGCCCACACCCACCACTCTCCTCGCCCACACCCACCGCTCACCCCAACATCCACCACTCACCCAGCCAATACCCACCACTCTCCCGCCCACACCCACCGCTCACCCAGCCAATACCCACCACTCTCCCGCCCACACCCACCGCTCACCCAGCCAATACCCACGACTCTCCCACCCACACCCACCACTCACCCAGCCAATACCCAGCTCACACACCCACCACTCTCCTTGCCCACATCCACTGCTCACCCCGCCCACACCCACCACTCACTCCACCCACACCCACCACTCACTCCGCCCACACCCACCACTCACCCCGCCCACACCTACCACTCACCCCACCCACACCCACCACTCACCCCACCCACACCCACCACTCACCCTGCCAATATCCACAAGTGACCCCTCCAATACCCACCACTCCCCCAGCCCACACCCACCACTTTCCTCGCCCACACCCACCGCTCACCCCGCCTACACCCACCGCTCACCCCGCCCACACCCACCACTCACCCCGCCCATATCCAACACTCACCCCTCCCACACCCACCACTCCCCCTCCCACACCCACCACTCACCCCGCCCACACCCACCACTCACCCCGCCCACACCCACCACTCACCCCGCCCACACCCACCACTCACTCTACCCACACCCACCACTCACCCCGCCCACACCCACCACTCACGCCCCCCACACCCACCGCTCACCCGCCCACACCCACCCCACACCCCGGCCACACCCACCACACACCCAGCCCACACCCACCACACACCCCGCCCACACCCACCACTCACTCTACCCACACCCACCACTCACCCCGCCCACACCCACCACTCACGCCGCCCACACCCACCGCTCACCCGCCCACACCCACCACACACCCCGGCCACACCCACCACACACCCCGCCCATACCCACCACACACCCCGCCCTCACCCACCACACACCTCGCCCACACCCACAGCTCACCCGCCCACACCCACGACACACCCCGCCCACACCCACCACACACCCCACCCACCACTCACCCCGCCCACACCCACCATTCACCCCGCCCACACCCACCGCTCACCCGCCCCCCCCCACCACACACCCCCCCCACCCCCACCACAAACCCCGCGGACTCCCACCACACACCCCGCCCACAACCACCACACACCCCGCCAACACCCACCACTCTCCCCGCCAACACCCACCACTCTCCCCGCCAACACCCACAACACACCCCGCCCACACCCACCATACACCCCGCCCACACTCATGGTCTTCAACTGTGTTATATATTCATTGTCTTGTATTTTTCGTTGCATTCCAACTGATAATTAAGTTTAAGTCTTAATTCTCATAATTTAATCTTCTTCACATTGTTTCTCTCATAATTCTTATAATCTAATTATTCTATCGTTATCATGTTTTATTCAATATTTTATATTTATATTATTATTATTAAAGATTCGCTGGTATTCTCCCGGCCCGGGCCTTTTCCAAGTGGTGGCCCGGCCTTGGCTCCCTCTTTAGATAGTGTCTGAGACTTAAGTCTGACATGGGAGGAGGTACAAGTACCCCCTCATCTTTGGGACCAACTGTCCCCAGGCCTAGCCACATTCCCCGCCCTCACGGGGCTCGTAGGGAGAAGCTAGGCCTCTCTGGTCTGCCATCCTCGCCCTAAGGGGGCTAATGGGAATGACAGTCTTGTGAGGTGCAAGCTCTGGCCCTGGCAACTACCCTGGCCCTGGCACCTACCCTGCCCTGGCACCTACCCTGGCCCTGGCACCTACCCTGCCCTGGCACCTACCCTGCCCTGGCACCTACCCTGCCCTGGCACCTACCCTGCCCTGGCACCTACCCTGGCCCTGGCACCTACCCTGGCCCTGGCACCTACCCTGGCCTGGCACCTACCCTGGTCCTGGCACCTACCCTGCCCTGGCACTTACCCTGGCCCTGGCACCTACCCTGGCCCTGGCACCTACCCTGGCCCTGGCACCTACCCTGGCCCTGGCACTTACCCTGGCCCTGGCACCTACCCTGGCCCTGGCACCTACCCTGGCCCTGGCACCTACCCTGGCCCTGGCACCTACCCTGGCCCTGGCACCTACCCTGCCCTGGCACCTACCCTGGCCCTGGCACCTACCCTGCCCTGGCACCTACCCTGCCCTGGCACCTACCCTGGCCCTGGCACCTACCCTGGCCCTGGCACCTACCCTGCCCTGGCACCTACCCTGCCCTGGCACCTACCCTGCCCTGGCACCTACCCTGGCCCTGGCACCTACCCCCTGGCCCTGGCACCTACCCTGCCCTGGCACCTACCCTGGCCTGGCACCTACCCTGGCCCTGGCACCTACCCTGCCCTGGCACCTACCCTGGCCCTGGCACCTACCCTGGCCCTGGCACCTACCCTGGCCCTGGCACCTACCCTGGTCCTGGCACCTACCCTGGCCCTGGC
The DNA here is from genome assembly GCF_038502225.1 of Cherax quadricarinatus. NCBI lineage: Eukaryota > Metazoa > Arthropoda > Malacostraca > Decapoda > Parastacidae > Cherax > Cherax quadricarinatus. Next base: position 3,066 of record NW_027198441.1, on the reverse strand, counting down.
ACCTACCCTGGCCCTGGCACCTACCCTGGCCCTGGCACCTACCCTGGCCCTGGCACCTACCCTGGCCCTGGCACCTACCCTGGCCATACCCTGGCCACACTACCCTGGCCCTGGCACCTACCCTGGCCATGGCACCTACCCTGGCCCTGGCAGCTACCCTGGCCCTGGGACGTACCCTGGCCCTGGCACCTACCCTGGCCCTGGCACCTACCCTGGCCCTGGCACTTACCCTGGCCCTGGCACCTACCCTGGCCCTGGCACCTACCCTGGCCCTGGCACCTACCCTGCCCTGGCACCTACCCTGCCCTGGCACCTACCCTGCCCTGGCACCTACCCTGGCCCTGGCACCTACCCTGCCCTGGCACCTACCCTGCCCTGGCACCTACCCTGCCCTGGCACCTACCCTGGCCCTGGCACCTACCCTGCCCTGGCACCTACCCTGGCCCTGGCACCTACCCTGGCCCTGGCACCTACCCTGGCCTGGCACCTACCCTGGCCCTGGCACCTACCCTGCCCTGGCACCTACCCTGGCCCTGGCACCTACCCTGGCCCTGGCACCTACCCTGGCCCTGGCACCTACCCTGGTCCTGGCACCTACCCTGCCCTTGGACTTACCCTGGCCCTGGCACCTACCCTGGCCCTGGCACCTACCCTGGCCCTGGCACCTACCCTGGCCCTGGCACCTACCCTGGCCTGGCACCTACCCTGGTCCTGGCACCTACCCTGCCCTGGCACCTACCCTGGCCCGGCACCTACCCTGGCCCTGGCACCTACCCTGGCCCTGGCACCTTCCCTGGCGCTGGCACCTTCCCTGGCCCTGGCACCTACCCTGGCCCTGGCACCTACCCTGGCCATGGCACCTACCCTGGCCCTGGCACCTACCCTGGCCATGGCACCTACCCTGGCCCTGGCACCTACCCTGGCCCTGGCACCTACCCTGGCACCTACCCTGGCCCTGGCACCTACCCTGGCCCGGGCACCTACCCTGGGCCTGGCACCTACCCTGGCCCTGGCACCTACCCTGGCCCGGCACCTACCCTGGCCCTGGCACCTACCCTGGGCCTGGCACCTACCCTGGGCCTGGCACCTACCCTGGCCCTGGCACCTACCCTGGCCCTGGCACCTACCCTGGCCCGGGCACCTACCCTGGCCCTGGCACCTACCCTGGCCCTGGCACCTACCCTGGCCCTGGCACCTACCCTGGCCCTGGCACCTACCCTGGCCCTGGCACCTACCCTGGCCCTGGCACCTACCCTGGCCCTGGCACCTACCCTGGCCCTGGCACCTACCCTGCCCTGGCACCTACCCTGCCCTGGCACCTACCCTGCCCTGGCACCTACCCTGGCCCTGGCACCTACCCTGCCCTGGCACCTACCCTGCCCTGGCACCTACCCTGCCCTGGCACCTACCCTGCCCTGGCACCTACCCTGCCCTGGCACCTACCCTGCCCTGGCACCTACCCTGCCCTGGCACCTACCCTGCCCTGGCACCTACCCTGGCCCTGGCACCTACCCTGGCCCTGGCACCTACCCTGCCCTGGCACCTACCCTGGCCCTGGCACCTACCCTGCCCTGGCACCTACCCTGGCTCTGGCACCTACCCTGGCCCTGGCACCTACCCTGCCCTGGCACCTACCCTGGCCCTGGCACCTACCCTGCCCTGGCACCTACCCTGCCCTGGCACCTACCCTGCCCTGGCACCTACCCTGCCCTAGAAGGGCTGGGCATGGTGTCGATGATTATTTTTTATGTTAATGTAATATTATTAATGTAATATTATTAATGTAATATTATTAATGTAATATTATTAATGTAATATTATTAATGTAATATTATTAATGTAATATTATTAATAAGGTAACAAAGATGTCAGTGGAAATAAGTCACTCGACATTATTTTTTTTGTTTCCTAATGTATGTAACTGTGTTTGTGTATACCTGAATAAACTTAATTAAGACTGAGGGACTCATTACCTTATCTTTTCTATATAGTTCTACAGTCTTCAGAGCATATCCTTGTATTGATAAAGCCTCTGGAGGGCGAAACGTCGACAAATATAGATTCCCAGATGTTGCTTATGTGTCTAATTATTTTACCTCAATACTGGCGAAAGGGAGAGTGCAGAGTGCGGCACTTGAAGCCAGAAGTGGCATTGACAAGTTATCACATAGAAACTACTCCATTCCCTTCCATTAACATGGTAAAGTTGAACCTGCCTAAAACCAAGTTGAACCTGACACTAAGCGAGGTAAATCAGGTTTGAACACTTCCTGCCAACCATAAGATGCATTCCCTAGTTTTCAGCACTGAAAGTTTGAAGCCAGTCGCATGAGCCATTCACAAATTATTAATGAAATCAATTATTTCAGTTTTCTCAGTTTGTCACAACAACAAAATGGCGCTGACACAGTTTAAAGTAATGATGATAATAATAATAATAATAATAATAATAATAATAATAATAATAATAATAATAATAATAATAATAATAATAATAATAAATCTTTATTTCTGCAGGTACATGATAATTTTGTCCCCGGGATGCGACCCACACCAGTCGACTAGCACCCAGGTACTTATTTTACTGCTCGGTGAATATGGACGGCAGGTCTTGAACAAACGCGTCCTACTGCTTCCACCTGTACCGGGGATCGAACCACGGACTTCACTATGCGAGCCGAGTGCGCTAGTAACCGAGTGTGCAACCGATTATAAGAGTCATTTCAAATTACTGCAAAGAAAAGCTTTCCTAAAATTGGTCAATTAAATCTCACACATTGCCAACGCCCACGCAAAACATTCTTTGAGAAAAACCTCATCTTTGATACAGGTTTGAAGCAGACCAGGAGACGCATTCTCTAGTTTTTTCACACAGACCAAGAAAACTAATTTGATTCACCTGGAGTTTACCAGGAGTCGCCTCCGAGGGTTGGCGCCCCCGCGACTCAGTCCCAGATCAGGCCTCCTGGTTGCTGGCCTGATAGATCAAGCTGTTAGTGCCCTGCACACTCTGGCTCTAACAGAGATAACACATGAAACATGCAAAGACAAGTTGATTGTCCACTA
>NW_027198440.1:0-44472 GCF_038502225.1 Cherax quadricarinatus | reverse complement strand
GAGGAAGGATATTCATGAAGATTGTCATCAGGATATCCAGGACACTGCAGGTGCTGTGGGAATTTCTTGAGTTGTGTCAAAGTATCTTGACTGAAATTCTGAATATGAGGCAAATGGCTGCAAAATTTGTGCCCCGAATGCTGACTCAAGACCAGATAAAACACTGAATTCTGGCCAAAAACAATATGGTGGTCATCCCCCACCCTTCCTACTCCCCAATTTAGCCATCTATGATGGCTATGATGATAAAGGCTAAAGTGTCATTTGAAAACAGGTGAATTTGTAAATGAAGTGATAAGCCTATAGAGGCAGGTGCCAGAAGTCGCCAGAAACTTACCACAGGTCAGCTGTTTTTAATAATCTTCCTGGCCTGCTAGTGTACTCGCATATAATCTAGTGATACCAGTGAATAGCAGAATACAGTGTTGTAGTAGCAACTAACCAGTATTATAATGGTACTTAGTGGAGTGGAGTGACTTTCATTAGTTTCTTTTTCTTGAAATACCAGACGTTACTGTGAATTTCATATAACCTGTAGTTACCAGCGGTCGCAATATACACAACGAGAAGCAATTATTACTACAGAAAAAGCGTCCTTCCTCCAAAATTTGCACCAGTCAACTATAGTGATAATATAGCATTTATTGTGGTGGAGACGGAAAAAAAATAAATAGAGAAGCTAGATACAGCGATTGATAAACAAGGGTGGAGGTCAACCGTTCGTCATTGTAGGAGTGCCAGCAGTCACCGGCTCTTCAACACGCAAGTTATACTTTTGTATCAATCAAATCACATATTACTCGGGTAGATAATTTCCAGTAGATCCTTCATGTGTTAGCTCAAATCACCAACCAGTATGGTTTAAATAAGTGACCCACTGATCAGATCAGATAGACTGGTCCGAACCCTTGACTGGTCCGAACCCTTGACTGGTCCGAACCCTTGACTGGTCCGAACCCTGGACTGGTTTCAAACGGTTTCGTTGTGCACCACCTAGCAGGTTATTAATAGAATATTCAAGAGGTTGCTAGTAAAATTGCAGTAAATCAACCATTCAAATCATTATGAAGCTGTGTGTAGTCTGTGGTCAGTCAAACAAACGGGCTTCCACATGCATAAATTGTCATTTCTGTGGAAATTGGTGTCACGCCCCTTGTGCAGATATCCAAGAACTAGCTACAAGCAGTATTAAAACAGGGAAGTGTTTTTGGGTATGCCCAAATGAGATAAATCTGTGGACTAAAATCACAAGGGTATTAAAAGAGGTCAACATCAAAGCTGCTTTCATAGAAAACCTGGAAGCTTTCTACAACAGATGGGAACATAAAAAGTCTGGGCTGAATGGTACTGCCCTTGATACTGGCCATGTAGTCAGAAACTGTAAGGCTGGAGATGATGTCCTGGTAGTCAGTAAATGGGGGGCTGATAGTGCTGTCCTGGGAGACAGTAATGGGGAAGCTGGAGGTGCTGTCCTGGGAGACAGTAATGGTGAAGCTGGAGGTGCTGTCCTGGGAGACAGTAATGGTGAAGCTGGAGATGCTGTCCTGGGAGACAGTAATGGGGAAGCTGGAGATGCTGTCCTGGGAGACAGTAATGGTGAAGCTGGAGATTTTGTCCAGGTAGTCGGGAATTATACGCAGGAAGGAATACATATAAATGACCTCATAGGGGACAGGAGCCATAGTAGGGAAACAAGTGTAGTCAAAGATAAGATAAAACCAATATTGCAAACTAGAAATACCGCAGGAAATAGCAAACAAGAGGACTCCACTAGCAATAGTGAGGATATATTACCAAAAACAACTGGTGGGAGCTCCATTGTTGGTGCTAGGGAGGATAGAAGTAAGACAGGGAAACATGCACCAACAGGGAATACAGTCACAGAAACCCAAGGCAAACGGAAACCAAGCCTGTGCACATACTATGCACTCGGTATCTGCTGGCATGGGAAATCTGGAAAAACAGATGGGACGTGCAACTATGACCACCCTAGGAAATGCCATGCCCATATGACAACAGGAAAATGCAAACTCCCTTCCTGTAAGCTTTTTCACCCTGAACTGTGTACCTCTTCAGTACAGGAAAGACTGTGCTATAACTTAAATTGCCAGGCATACCATCTAAAGGGGACAAAAAGATACAAAACATCCAGGCCATGGGAAAACCTGGGTAGCCACAGCCACTCAAGAGGGAGAGGTTTTTTAGTGCCAGGAAGGAAAAAAAACTGGCAGGAAATGGCAGAAATCGTACACCAAATCCAGTCATTCCTGGAGTGGAACCACAGTCGATGGCCTCCACTCCAAACCAACAGATACAGATACTAATGCCGGAAAAAAAATCCCCCCCCAGTACCAACAATACCACCAGTCCGATGACATTCTTCTTTGCAAATATACAGGGTCTAAAGCCAGCAACAAACAACAAAATACCTTTCATCCGTGGACTGCTTGCAGAGGCAAAGGCAATGTTCGCGGCTTTCACTGAGACCCACATAAAGGATCACTTGGACAACGAAATATGGATCCCAGGTTACAACCTATACAGATGTGACAGAGTGAACAGGCAAAAGGGGGGGGGGGGTTGGCCTGTACATTGCAGAGTCACTTGTTTGCACAGAACTGCTTAATGCCTCAAATGATGTAGTGGAAGTTTTAGCAGTAAAGGTCGAGAACCAAAACCTAGTCATTGTGGTAGTCTACAAGCCTCCGGATGCAACATCCCAGCAATTCCAGGAACAGCTGTTAAAAATTGACCACTGTCTGGAAAATCTTCCAGCTCCTGCACCCAACATCTTGCTCCTGGGGGATTTCAACTTAAGGCACCTAAAATGGAGGAATATAGCAAATAATATTGTTGCAGTAATAACACCAGGAGGCAGCTCTGATGAAAACTCACACTCACGCGAGCTTTTAAATCTCTGCACAAAATTCAATTTAAACCAGCAAATAATAGAGCCTACTAGACTGGAGAATACACTAGACCTCATCTTCACTAACAATGATGATCTGATAAGAAATATCACCATATCAAAAACAATATACTCAGATCACAACATAATTGAGGTTCAGTCATGTATGCGCGGAGCCCCAGACCGACATAATGAGATTAGTCACGAGGGAGCATTCACCAAATTCAACTTCAATAACAAAAACATAAAGTGGGACCAAGTAAACCAAGTCCTAACCGATATAAGCTGGGAAGATATACTAAGCAACACAGACCCCAACTTATGCCTAGAACAGATTAACTCGGTGGCACTCGATGTATGCACAAGGCTTATTCCTCTAAGAAAAAGGAGGAGTAGATGTAAAACAGAAAGAGACAGGCGCTCCCTTTACAGGCGACGGAAAAGAATAACAGAGCGGCTAAAAGAGGTCAATATATCTGAAATGCGTAGGGAGACACTGGTCAGAGAAATAGCAAGCATCGAACTTAAGCTAAAAGAATCCTTTAGGAGTCAGGAATCGCGGGAAGAACTAAAAGCCATAAATGAAATCGAAAGAAACCCAAAGTATTTCTTCTCCTATGCCAAATCAAAATCGAGAACAACGTCCAGTATTGGGCCCCTACTTAAACAAGATGGGTCCTACACAGATGACAGCAAGGAAATGAGTGAGCTACTCAAGTCCCAATATGACTCAGTTTTTAGCAAGCCGCTAACCAGACTGAGAGTCGAAGATCAAAATGAATTTTTTATGAGAGAGCCACAAAATTTGATTAACACAAGCCTATCCGATGTTATCCTGACGCCAAATGACTTCGAACAGGCGATAAATGACATGCCCATGCACTCTGCCCCAGGGCCAGACTCATGGAACTCTGTGTTCATCAAGAACTGCAAGAAGCCCCTATCACGAGCCTTTTCCATCCTATGGAGAGGGAGCATGGACACGGGGGTCGTCCCACAGTTACTAAAAACAACAGACATAGCCCCACTCCACAAAGGGGGCAGTAAAGCAACAGCAAAGAACTACAGACCAATAGCACTAACATCCCATATCATAAAAATCTTTGAAAGGGTCCTAAGAAGCAAGATCACCACGCATCTAGAAACCCATCAGTTACACAACCCAGGGCAACATGGGTTTAGAACAGGTCGCTCCTGTCTGTCTCAACTATTGGACCACTACAACAAGGTCCTAAATGCACTAGAAGACAAAAAGAATGCAGATGTAATATATACAGACTTTGCAAAAGCCTTCGACAAGTGTGACCATGGCGTAATAGCGCACAAAATGCGTGCTAAAGGAATAACAGGAAAAGTCGGTCGATGGATCTATAATTTCCTCACTAACAGAACACAGAGAGTAGTCGTCAACAGAGTAAAGTCCGAGGCAGCTACGGTGAAAAGCTCTGTTCCACAAGGCACAGTACTCGCTCCCATCTTGTTCCTCATCCTTATATCCGACATAGACAAGGATGTCAGCCACAGCACCGTGTCTTCCTTTGCAGATGACACCCGAATCTGCATGACAGTGTCTTCCATTGCAGACACTGCAAAGCTCCAGGCAGACATCAACCAAATCTTTCAGTGGGCTGCAGAAAACAATATGAAGTTCAACGATGAGAAATTTCAATTACTCAGATATGGTAAACATGAGGAAATTAAATCTTCATCAGAGTACAAAACAAATTCTGGCCACAAAATAGAGCGAAACACCAACGTCAAAGACCTGGGAGTGATCATGTCGGAGGATCTCACCTTCAAGGACCATAACATTGTATCAATCGCATCTGCTAGAAAAATGACAGGATGGATAATGAGAACCTTCAAAACTAGGGAGGCCAAGCCCATGATGACACTCTTCAGGTCACTTGTTCTATCTAGGCTGGAATATTGCTGCACACTAACAGCACCTTTCAAGGCAGGTGAAATTGCCGACCTAGAAAATGTACAGAGAACTTTCACGGCGCGCATAACGGAGATAAAACACCTCAATTATTGGGAGCGCTTGAGGTTCCTAAACCTGTATTCCCTGGAATGCAGGAGGGAGAGAGAGATAAGATAAGATAAGATTTCGTTCGGATTTTTAACCCCGGAGGGTTAGCCACCCAGGATAACCCAAGAAAGTCAGTGCGTCATCGAGGACTGTCTAACTTATTTCCATTGGGGTCCTTAATCTTGTCCCCCAGGATGCGACCCACACCAGTCGACTAACACCCAGGTACCTATTTGCTGCTAGGTGAACAGGACAACAGGTGTAAGGAAACGTGTCGGAATTTCCACCCGCCGGGAATCGAACCCGGGCCCTCCGTGTGTGAAGCGGGAGTTTTAGCCACCAGACCACCGGGCCACCGGGCCACCCACCCACCATGATTATATACACCTGGAAAATCCTAGAGGGACTAGTACCGAACTTGCACACGAAAATCACTCACTACGAAAGCAAAAGACTTGGCAGACGATGCACCATCCCCCCAATGAAAAGCAGGGGTGTCACTAGCACGTTAAGAGACCATACAATAAGTGTCAGGGGCCCGAGACTGTTCAACTGCCTCCCAGCACACATAAGGGGGATTACCAACAGACCCCTGGCAGTCTTCAAGCTGGCACTGGACAAGCACCTAAAGTCAGTTCCGGATCAGCCGGGCTGTGGCTCGTACGTTGGTTTGCGTGCAGCCAGCAGCAACAGCCTGGTTGATCAGGCTCTGATCCACCAGGAGGCCTGGTCTCAGACCGGGCCGCGGGGGCGTTGACCCCCGGAACTCTCTCCAGGTAAACTTCCCCAAAATAAAAATGTTACTCAATGGGCAGTGGTTTAACAATATGGAAGAGATTCAGGCAGAGTCGCAAGCTGTGCTAGATGACATTAGGAAAGGAGAGCTCCAGAAATGTTTCGAGAAGTGGCAGAGGTGCTAGAATCAGAGCATAGCCCTATAGGGAATACTGATGACTCCTCATGTATACGTATATAGGCAGAATGTGAGTGTTAGAAAGATTCCAGATATGCTGAAAGTACTGCATTAAATTTTTTAGGTAAAAGGTATCGACACACTGCAGTGTATCTAATGATGTTAATTAAAAAAATGAGCATAAGATTGTTTGACAACAATGACTTAGGGTTAAGCCTTTATTTGAACTGCAAGGGCTATTCAAATTTCCTTAATTTGCAGATGATACAAAGAAAAGTGAAAAGGACACTAATTCTACATAAAACAGCATACAAGAACATAAATGGTTAGATGGCAGGGAATCTTTATTATACACACACACTAGAACATGCATGTGGAATACAGAAGTACAGTGGACCCCCGCATACCGATGGCATCACATAACGATTAATCCGCATACCGCTTGCTTTAATCGCAAAAATTTTGCCTCGCATACCGCTTAAAAACCCGCTCACCGATTTTCGTCCGAGACGCGTCCAATGTGCGGCCTGAGCCACGCTCACATGTTCCGCCGGTGGCATTGTTTACCAGCCAGCCTCCGCGGTAACATCCAAGCATACAATCGGAACATTTCGTATTATTACAGTGTTTTTGGTGATTTTTCTGGAAAATAAGTGACCATGGGCCCCAAGAAAGCTTCTAGTGCCAACCCTACAGCAATAAGGGTGAGAATTACTATAGAGATGAAGAAAAAGATCATTGATAAGTATGAAAGTGGAGTGCGTGTCTCCGAGCTGGCCAGGTTGTATAATAAACCCCAATCAACCATCGCTACTATTGGTGGTACAGCTGCTGCTGCTGCTGCACTGTCAGCTGCTGCTGCTGCTGCTGCACTGTCAGCTGCTGCTGTAACATCGTCTGTTGCTGCTGTAGCATCGTCTGCTGCTGCTGTACCACCGTCAGCTGCTGCTGCTGCTGCATGTCTGCTGCTGCTGTAACATCGTCTGTTGCTGCTGTAGCATCGTCTGCTGCTGCTGTAGCTGCTGCTGCTGCTGTACCGTCTGCTGCTGCTGTGCTGTAGCATCGTCTGCTGCTGCTGTAGCATCGTCTGCTGCTGCTGTAGCATCGTCTGTGCTGCTGTAGCACCGTCAGCTGCTGCTGCTGCTGTACCACCGTCAGCTGCTGCTGCTGCTGTAGAACCGTCTGCTGCTGTAGCATCGTCTGCTGCTGCTGTAGCATCGTCTGCTGCTGCTGTAGCATGCTGCTGCTGCTGTACCACCGTCAGCTGCTGCTGCTGCTGTAGCATCGTCTGCTGCATCGTCTGCTGCTGCTGTAGCATCGTCTGCTGCTGCTGTAGCATCGTCTGCTGCTGCTGTACCACCGTCAGCTGCTGCTGCTGCTGTAGCATCGTCAGCTGCTGTAGCATCTGCTGCTGCTGCTGTAGCATCGTCTGCTGCTGCTGTAGCATCGTCTGTTGCTGCTGTACCACCGTCAGCTGCTGCTGCTGCTGTAGCACCGTTGTTGGTGTGGCTTATTGAGAATACCAAGAAACAATTAACCCCAGAGGATTTGCCACCCAGGATAACCCAAAAAAGTCAGTGTCATCGAAGACTGTCTAACTTATTTCCATTGGGGTCCTTAACCCTTTCAGGGTCCGTCCCGTAGATCTACGGCTTTACGTTCAGGGTCCAAACCGTAGATCTACGCCATGAGCTCAGCTCACTCTGATAAACTGTGAGTGGTACATTTGGGCCTAGATATGAGAGAATACATCTATGTGGTATGTGTGCACCACATAAAACAGATCCTGCAGCACACTGTGTATAATGAGAGAAAAAAAATGAAATCATGATTTTTCGATTAAAACAGCAACTTTGCAGTGTTTTTTCGTATGTTTTTTATAGTTGTATTTGCGATTTCTTGGTCTCATTTGATAGAATGGAAGACATATTACAGAAATAGAGATGATTTTGATTGGTTTTAGCACTGGAAATGGCTTGAAACTGAGCTCAAAGTAGCGGAAATGTTAAATTTTTGCCGATATTCAAGAGTAAACAAACGACCTCACACGTCTAATACACGTCAGCTGGTGGGTCTAATATACATTCACAAATATGGTGATGATATTTATACAATTATTACAGTATTGCATAACAGTAAATCTTCTATTTTTTGGTGTGAATAAAAATTCATTATGTGAATAAAAAATCAAAATGGAATTTATTTGTAAAGCCTCAAAACATAACTAATGAACAGAGGAAATGTTAGTTTAGTGCCAGGAATGCCTACATTGTTCATTCTGGACCCTATTTTGAAATTGGAATATTTTGAACTTTGTGTTAAATTGGCCAAATTAACAATTTCCGATCACTTTATTTTGTAGTTGAAACAGTTGACTTGGCGATTTCTTGTGCTCAATCGATAGAATAGAAGTAATACTAGTGAAATAGCTAAGAATTTGGTTGATTGGAATAATGTAATTGGCCTAAAATGGGAGTCAAAGTCGGCAAAATCGCCGATTCGTAAATATCGCTGACACATCAAAATTCGCGAGAGCATAATTTCGTCAATTTTCCACCAAATTTCGTACTTTTTGTTTTATTACCTTCACAAAAAGATTCTCTACGATTTCATAAGAAAAAATAACAAATTTTTTTTTTTTAAAATTCTTGGACACTGGTGCGTGACTCCAGATTTGGGCCTTGGACCCTGAAAGGGTTAATCTTGTCTCCCAGGATGCAACCCACACCAGTCGACTAACACCCAGGTGAACAGGGAAAAATGCCTGGAACTAGTGCTCATATTGGTGAATTTAAAGCCAGCAAAGGTTGGTTTGAGAGATTTAAGAATCGTAGTGGCATACACAGTGTGATAAGGCCTGTTCTGGAAGAAAATGCCAAACAGGACCTACAGTACTCAGGAGGAAAAGGCACTCCCAGGACACAGTGTCTCATCAGTCATTGCTGCATCTTCAATAAAGGTAAGTGTCATTTATTCTTCATTTAGTAGAGTAGTACATGCACAATATATATTGTGCATGTACTACTCTACTATTGTGCATGTATCCTTCTCTTTGTGTGTAGGAAAATGTATATTTCATGTGGTAAAATTTTTTTTTTCATACTTTTGGGTGTCTTGCACGGATTAATTTGATTTCCATTATTTCTTATGGGGAAAATTCATTCGCATACCGATCATTTCGCATAACAATGAGCCCTCTTGCACGGATTAAAATCGCTATGCGGGGGTCCACTGTATAGCATTCCAAGTAGTTCAACAGTAGCACAACAGGCTGGGTCAACCGATTTGGAAGCAGCAAAGTGTGTTGGTCACAGAGCTGTCTGTTACTGTTACAATCACTGCAAACCAATCTCATCTCAATCCACTAAAACTACCATTACTAACCACCTGCTCCACCACCTCCCATCCCAATCAGTCCACTGAATCGAAGGTTTACTTTTAACAGTAACACAGTAATTGCAGGGTGTTTCACTTGTAGGAGGCCCAGAGTTCATACTTCTGTAGTTGTAACTGTCTTGTTCGTATATTATGTCTGTAGTACATGATAACTCAGGACCTCCTACAAGTAGGTGGTCTCAAGGTTTCTTTTACTATAGACATAATATACAAACAAGATGGTTGCAACTATGAAAATATCAACTCAGGGCTTCCTACAACTCAGGGCTTCCTATGACTGAAACACCCTGTAGTTTAAAAGGTGATTTAACAGTAGTGAAAAAATGTGGCAAAAGATGCTTATGTACAGTTCAAGACATTCATTACAGGAAACCTTTTGCCACCACTAAAGAAGCCACTAGTGGGGAAATGTTTCCTCTAATAAAAGTCCTGAACTGTGCATAAATGTCTTTTTCCACAACCTGTCAGTATCACCATACCACTTTTTATTAGTGAAAAAGCCAAGCAAACTCTAGAATTAATCAAATGTGGACATAAAAAAAAATTTAAGAGGGGGTACCTTGATGCTGGTGAAGGTATCTTGATCCAAGTAATTGAAACTATTCTTCCCTTCCACAAATCAAATCTGATTACCCCCCACTCTTGAGGAGCTGTATGGCCCTTGTAGATTTAGAACTTCCCATGAATATAATAATATACTGACACAAAAACAGGCATTCAACAGACCTTTTCCTCTAGAGAAAGATATACAATATATGGAGTCAAATCAAGAGTGATGATAACTATTATGGAATTTCAGTAAATTTGTTTACCAGAACAGTTTAAGGGCCAGAGGCCTAACAAGTTCTCAAACAAGGCACGGCCGAGCAGATTTCCGAGTTAAGAAATTGAACAAACAGATAACAAAAACTTCAACTACATGTAGTGTAGTGTACTACTGTAAGGAATTAAAAGTCACAACACTATAAATGGCACAATACACAAATAAGTCGCACTTATGAGACTGATACTTATGACGACATTTCGGATGTCCAAGTCAAACTGAAATGTCATAAGTTTCACTCTCCTAAGTGTGAGTTATTTGTGTAGTGTACTACTGTACATCAAAATATGTAGGATACACACAAGAGGCAACAACTGATGAACAACAATGCAAAACAGTATAACACAAATTTATACTGCCCGATACAAAGTCATAAATTACAATACAAATTTATATAAAATAAATCCATTCAATACAACTTTATACATATTTAGCAAAAAAAAAAAAAAAATACTTATAATACTGTACATAAATATGAAAATTTCAATACACTTTCAAAAGTGTTATAGCAAAGATCATCATAAAAAAGCATTTCATAAAAGATTCACGCTATTAACTAATTTAAATGAGATAATCGAAAATGAATGGTACCATACACTTGCTGGCATTCATACTCGGCCAGTTTTTAGAAACCTAAAGCATAAGGGAAGGAGAATGACAGCTTAACACTGTGTAACTTATTGTATAAACAGTAAGCAGTAATGGGGATGAGTCTGGCAATCTCACTCACTATGGTATAAACTTTGCTAACTGATACTAACAAACTGAGCTAAAAAGATACATGAACAAACACTATGACATATTTATTTGAAATGTTTTTCTAATAAATATTTTTGTTTTCCTGCTTACACACAATTATATTTTAAGTTAGGTTGGGGTAGATTATGTAAATCTAAAAGAACATACAATGAACCTCAAAGCAGCAAACTTACAAAACAAGGGTAATACATCTGGCAGTACAGTGTCTTGACAAAAGTATTCAATGTTAAAATTAGCACATTTTTGGCATTTCTAGTAAATATGTCCTAGTGTTTGCTGATGGATCTTTTAAAACCAACCTTTCTCACACAAGATGATCACTGCAGCATCAGTATCAACCAGGTCTTCACAACTCCAGCACTTCTTACACAATTTGTAACTTTTGCAATATTGTGAAATTCTCATCCTATTGCATACCTTTACCAACATTACTTTTGAGATAATTTTTCTGTATTAACTTGATTTTTATGTAGGAATAGTAAATATAAAATAAAGAAATGTGTTAAAAGCATTATTACAATGTATATTTACTAACGAGCATCAAGTCGTGTTGAGTGCAGGCACAAATGCAGTATAATGTGATCCTTTACTGACAGCGTTTCACTATCAGAGTTGACAGCATTTTGCCCACACGATGGGCAAAATGTTGTCAATAAAGGATTGCATCATATTGCATATGTCTTTACCCATCATGTCAGTATTTTCTACAATTTCCCTTTAGCAACATGTGCTGTTTCTCAATGTGACATGTGATATACTGTTATCAGAGTAGCAACACCCATGACTTAGGTATAAAACATTAAGACATGAGACTTAAGACCTTCAGGTTTGATGACATTATGACTTAAGATATAGGAGTACTTACAGTATTCCACCAGCAGGGTAAAAAGATACAGTATGAGCAACAACTCAAGGACATTCTCAATGGTGAATTTTTTTAATGTATCTACACCACTACCAAAGCTCATCAGATTATGCATAAATTCACTTCCATACTTGCAATTTATGCTGGGAGAAAGGGGCTAATAACCTCTTCTTCTGTATAAATTATTAAATGTAAAAACAAAAACTCATTTTCCTTTTTAGGTCACCCTGCCTTGGTGGGAGATGGCCAAAACATTAAAAAAAAAAATGCAATTTATTTTGAGGATGCCCTGATCCAATGGCAGAATACATAGTTGGGAAAGACACTGTGATAGCAAGAGATCATCATCAGAATGTGGAACAAATATTCAAAAATCAGTGTTATAATGGTAATCAAAAGCCTCACACACAAAGTCATGACTGAACCAATCACTGGTTATTTCAAGAGCTAGCCAGACCCTAATGTTACATCCTGGGCACTATAAAACTCTTCCTCCAGGGCTTTTAATGTCTTGGTATGCAGCCTGCCCTTGCACCACATATCAAAAATGTGCTGATTTTAATAGTGAATTCTTTTGTCAAAACGTTGCACTGTCAGATGTATTGCACTTATTTATTACAATTTGCTTCTTTGAGGTTCAATATATTTTCTGTACACAGAAAACCAAAAATACATACTGGGAAGTATAAAAAAAAAGAGCAGTGTAAAATATGGATAGGCTGCAGTATGCGAATGATTCTGAGCTTATACCAGTATGACACAGATGCTCTACCACTGGCTGTCTGAATGCAGTGAGCAGTGATAGGACTTTCTGATGAACACTGGAACAAAGCTTCAGGTTTTATGTGTACAAGACATGCTCTCTGACTTTCACCAGCTGTACTGTTATAGACTGGACCCTGAGTGTCTCCACGGGCTACACTTCCTCCAGATTGTATTTTATGACCCATGAGCTGACAAAAAGACCCAACTTAACCTGTACTCAGCCTAAATCCTGTTTAAGTTTGACTTTGGGGAACAGGTTTACTCCTAAGCCTTTATAGTATATGAAGACAATAAACCAGCAAATAAAGTGAGTACTATTTAATTCAAGCTCTCACTGAGGTGCTCATCAGCAGACTAAAAAAGTAAGAGCAAAAAGTATATACATGGCATGACACCTGACCTCAGGAACAAGGCCTGCAGGAACAAGAGCTATGGTAATTAAGATTCAAAGACTAAGCACAAACAGGGACTTCGTCAGGCACAGGCATGAGTGTCTTCAGGACAATGGTACCTACAAAACCAGGTTTCCACTGGCCTTCTGACATGACATATAGACATGATGAAATCATAGCTGACACAAGGACATAAGCAACTGTTAGCAGAAAGGTAGGGAAGGGGGGGGGGGAAGTACAGGTGCTGAGAAGGTTAAAGAGGTATGAGGTAGCTTTAAGAATGCTGCAGAAATTTTTGTTATAGGAGGGTGAGTGTGAGTAGGAATGATAGGGGGTATGACAAAAAAAAATGGTATGGTAGAAAGAGTTAGCATGAGAGGTTTTCACAATATAAGAATGATATATGGAAGGCATGGAGTAGCATGAGGACATTTTGGTTCAAAAGCTGCTTGACTCAATCCAGATTTGGCTGCAGGAATCCACCTGGATCACTCAGCCAAGGTTGACAATATGACTGATCAACATATCATTATTTAAGCTAATCTCATGATTTGTTTCAAAGGTAAATTTGACTCTTCACCTGGTATAGATTACTTTGTGATGCAGCATGGCTCCTAAGTGTCCAATATAAGATATTTTATCAAAAAATGATGCTAAAGAGAAATTACACAATTTCAACAACTTGAAAATGAAGTAGGACATCAAGCAACCACTGAGTGTGTTCAACATGAACATCTGTATACTCGACAGTACAGTGGTAGGAATATGTCCAAGATTAATTAATTTTATTTCATTCATGTGTAAGCACTAAACCCATTGGGGTGCATACTGACATGAGAGGTAATCAGGTATGATCTAAGGTAAGGGTATCTCCATTTCCTTGGATTAAAAGTTCAACAGCATCAAGGCATCCCTCCTTAAAGTAGCCAAGATCAAGCAGCTAGTAACAGTCAACTTTCCTCAGTGGCAAATGAGAAACACAATGGTAGAAACACTGGAGTCTAAGGCTATAGTACATTGTATTGTACAGCATAGTAAGAGCAATCTCTACTACTATTCATAATAATTTTATTGGATGTTGAATCATGCGAGCCATGGAATCTAATATGAAGACAACAACAATCTTGGTAATCCCAAAATGATCAAACATTTAACTCTGCATACAGAGGATGACTGAAAGATGCAAAACCCCAGGTAATGAATGACAGAGCCCAGAAAGAGTTAAAAGCCAGTGTCTGCTGCTTGATTTTATTAAGGTTTCACCATACATATCACATACTGAAGTCAAATGACATTTAACTAAGACTATTTCGGGGTTTCCATGCTGTTGATTGGCTAGCAAGAAGTGAAGAGATGGCTCTGGCTTTAGTTACAAAAAAAGGGGGAGGGGGACTTCTCTGTGAACACATGGAAGCAAGTGCCTGGCAGCTCATGGTTGAAACTTCATAAAGTCTACATATACAAGGAACTTTTACCTTGCATGTGCATTTACATTTCCGTGAGCTTCTCTTGCTCCTTTACGTATATACTAATTTTTAGTTATAAATATATTGCATGAATTTGCCATGGTAAACCATTTAATAATTATGCTCTCGCGAAGTTAGCGGTCTCGACGATGTTTACGCATCAGCGTTTTTGCCCACTTTGACCCCTATTTTCAGCCAATTCCAGTGTACTAGTTGACAAAAATCATAACTATTTCGCTAGAACTCCATTTTTCTATCGAATGAGTCCAAAAAATTACCCATTTACCAATTTCAACTATCCAATACAGTGGTCAGAATTTAGCAATTTTGCCAATTTCACACAAATTTCAAAAGATGCCAATTTCCAAATAGGGTCCAGAAGAAACAAGAAAGACATTTCTGGCACTAAAATAACATTTCCTCTGTTCATTAGTCACGTCCCAAGGCCCCTCTTACATTCTTTTGCTTTCCACTTTGAATTTTTATTCTCACAAAAAAACGAAGATTTATTGTTATGCAGACTACTGCATTAGTGTAAAAAATGGTATAAATAATGTCGGCGCACTTGTGAAAGAATATTAGACTCACCAGTTGACGTGTATTGGACGCCTAGCATGATTTGTTTACTTTTGAACTTTGGTAAAAATCAAACATTTCTGCTACTTTGAGCTCAATTTCAAGGTACTTTTCATTGTAAAATCAGTCAAAATCATCTCAATTTCTGTAATATGTCTTCCATTCTATAAAATGAGACCAGTAAAACTAGAATACAACAATAAATACCATATGAAAATACAGTGCAAAGTCGCTGTTTTAATCCAAAAACATGGTCAACGTTTTTTTTTTTCTCATTACTCACTGTGTGCTGCAGGATTTTTTTTATACTGCGCACACTGACCACATAGACCCATTCTTTCATATGTAAGCCTACCAGCTTTCTCTCACTAGATCTGAGGGCGCTAGAATTTAGGCGTACTAGTACATCAAAAACTCTTGTGCGTAAGCCGTACTAGTACGGCCGAAACCCTGAAAGGGTTAATAGGAAAAACGAGCATGCGGTACCCAGGCATCCCCAATTTTTTTCATATGGCGCACACTGAGTACGCACACCCATTCTCTCATGTCTAGGCGACTCAGGCTTATCGTGGCAATGTTGAACGAATGACAAAGGAAACGTATACAGTCGTCCCTCGCTTTTCGTAGTTCTTGGCAATCGTAAATTTCGCCAATCATAGGGGTATTTTCGTATAAACATGGACTCGCTTTTCACAGGTTGACTTGCGAATAGTAGTTCGTCCGGGACGCGTACACACAGTGTGAGCCAAGGCGGCCTCCCTACCCAGCCAGTCTGGCATTGTTTACCAGCGAGTGAAGGTCCCCTCAAGTGCTCCTACGAAATATTTCATAATATTCCACTCATTTTAGTGCTTGCAAGTACTAAATAAGCTACCATGGCTCCAAAGAAAGCTCCTAGTGCCAAGCCTGTGGTAAAGAAGGTGAGAAATATGTACAGTAACAAAGTCTTGGGCCATTTTAGGGAAGTGTTAAAGAGACGCCAGAAACAGAGCTCTCTCCACAGTTACTTTGCGAGACAGGACTAGAGTGACTCTCAAGGTGGTCCTAGTGGCATTAAGAAACAGAGAAGAGAAGCAACCCCAGAGAAGCAATTGGTACCTGAGGTGTTGCTGGAAGGGGATTCCCCTTCCAAACTGTAAACAATCCAATCTCTCTCCTCCTCCCCCAGTCTCCCATACACTTAACCCTTTCAGGGTCGACAGGCCCTCTCCCAGACTTGTTCTCAGGGTCGAAAAAT
This sequence comes from Cherax quadricarinatus, assembly GCF_038502225.1. Lineage (NCBI taxonomy): Eukaryota > Metazoa > Arthropoda > Malacostraca > Decapoda > Parastacidae > Cherax > Cherax quadricarinatus. Next base: position 28,340 of record NW_027198440.1, on the reverse strand, counting down.
TTTCAAAAAAAAAAAATTATTTTTTCTTATGAAAAGATAGTTTTTTTTTAAATCTTATAGGCTAAACAATGAATTTTTCCATCAATACTTACCAAGATATGGAAGCATGAAGTTGACAGAAAATGACCGGCATACGGCAGCATCGCCGACTGCCAGTCACCCGGTTTTAGTTTATTTAGTTTTTTGGTATTATTTTCTATTATTTTTTTTTTCAAGTAACTTTTATGGGCTGTGAGACCAATATGAGCACTATTTTGTAAGTTTTTTCTCTTTATTTACTACACAATAACTGCACAAACACTGTTGTCACTATATTGTTTATAAAAGTTGTTTACACATACAAACGATATAAAATGTTGTTTATTACTATTTTTTATATACACATATACAGTCACAGGAAATGTTTCTAGAAGTTCTGCAGCCTGTGGAACTCTTTGAAACATGGTGTCATGCACAGTGGTGTTTTACACTCCTCACACATAAAACGAGTGTCTCTGCGTTGTTGTGGGCGTTTTTTTGTACGTGCACAGACATAACACCACTTCTGAGCCTTTTTCTTGAAAGCAGTAGCAGGCAGTTGTATTAGGAAGTGATCACCATGCTTCAGACGAGAAGATAGTTGTTGATAATTTAGTGGGCGGTTTTCTATTGCAGGTGTTGTTCCTTGGTACTTGAATACTATTTGTCTGATGACAGACAAACAAAATTCGCCATATGGTGGTTTGTTTCTGGTCCTCATCTTATACATATTATAAGCATTGAGCATGGAAATGTCCAGAAGATGGAAAAAGAGTTTTATGTACCACTTATAACTCTTGCGAACACAATCAGCAAACCCAATCTGCATGTCACATTTGTCCAGTGAGTGCATATTGAGGGTGTAATCAATCACAGCTGCAGGATTTAGAATGGGTTCATTGCTGTCTCTATGCTGCCTGCCAGTGTTTGTCATTTCATTAGGGTGAACTGATGACAACAATGTGACATCTTGTTTGTCATGCCACCGAAATGCCATGATGTCATGGGCAGCAAATGCCTGGACCTCACGTCTACGAGTGCCAGCGTCGAACCTGGGCATATGTTTACAATTGCGCACACTGTGCCACACATCTGTGCTGTCATGTTCACTCGCAAAAAATCACTGAGTGAGGGGCTTGTGTACCAGTTATCAGTATATAATATATGCCCCTTACCAAGGTATGGTTCTATCATTGTTCTAACCACATCACCAGAGATGCCCAATAACTTCCTGGTATTTTGCAATGTATAACTTCCAGTGTACACAATAATATCCAATACAAGACCACTGTAGCAATCACAAAGCACAAACAACTTTATACCAAAGCGTTTCCTCTTGCTTGGTATGTACTGCTTGAAAGAGAGTCTTCCTTTGAACAGAATCAAAGACTCATCAATTACAAGCTTCCTGAAGGGATAAAAATACATATTGAATTTCTCTTTCAGATACACAAACACATTCCTAATCTTATATAACCTGTCGTTTCTGTCAGGCCTGGTTTTGTCTGAGAAGTGAAGCATACGTAATAGTAGCACAAATCGATTCACTCCCATTATATCACTGAAACCTGGGGTTGCAATCAGGCGGTCTGTTGACCAGTATGATTTCACACTGTGCTTATACACATGTGGCATAAGCATTATTGTGGCAAAGAAAAGATACATCTCAGCCACAGTTGTCTCCTTCCACTGGTGTAGACGTGATTTTGGTGAAAGTATTGTGTTTGCCATGGTGTACTCGAAGTATCTGTTGCTTTCCCTGACAATAATTTCCATCAGGGGTTCGTCAAAGAATAACTCAAAACATTCCAGTTCAGTGGCATTGTTCCCAAGTTTACAAGATGGCAGTCCACTTTGGCTTTCATCAAACTGATGGGGATTTGGAATAAAATTGGCAGCTTCCTGCCAATCCTAGGTGTGGTCTGCTTGTGGGTTCTGGATATGGACAGGTGGTTGTGGTTGTAGAGTTTGTGGTTGTGGAGGCTGGTGTGGTGGGTGGGTGGGTGGGGGATGGTGGCCTTTGTTGTAGATCAGCTGAGGCAGCGGCGTGGGTGGCAGCATGGCCCACTGCTGGTGCCTCACGGCCGGCACCACCACTACCACCACCATGCACATTTTCCATCCCAATTGCAACACTATCATCTTCATTTTCACTATCTGTTCCTGTTGTACAGCCACGGGATGTACTCTGAGATGTACTCCTTCCCCTTGGAATAGCATATGGCACACTACCAGAGCGCATATACCGTCGTATATACTGACGCTTCACTGGAGAATATTCCACTTCACTATCACTACTGGAACTGTTTTCAGGAGTTTGTAGTTCATATTCACTATCACTATCATCACCAATGCTGACATCTGAGTCCGGGATATGGGAAAATAGTAGTTTCCTCTTTTGTTCTGGCACAACTGAATGTGAACAAGACGGCCCAGCATCAGAGGTGGAAGGCTGAGGGTCGTCTGGGTTTTCCTCACTATTACCGGTATTATGGTCATTAGTTTCGGTCACAACCTCATCAAAACCTTGAAACTCATCTTCACTGGCACTTCCATCTGTATTAGAACTGTCACTGGGGAACGAAAGTGTCCCAATTCACTGAGGAGTGAGGAGCTTCTTACCGTGAGGCATGGTGAACAAGGTGTACTAAAATGGCATTCCCACAATGCACCACTGGGTCCCAGATTTTTTTTCTATCGTGCACACCCATTCTCTCACATCTAGGCCTACCAGCCTTTTCCCACTTGATTTGAAGGCACTAGAACTTATGCGTACTAGTACGTCAATAACCCTGGCGCGTAAGCCGTACTAGTACGTCGGAAACCCTGAAAGGGTTAAGGAGGAGGAGGAGGAAGAGGAGGAGGAGGAGGAGGAGGAGGAGGAGGAGGAGAAGAGGAGGAGGAGGAGGAAGAAGATGTAATAATATTGTTCCCTTGAAGCAAGAAAAAAAAAAAAGTCCACCCCATGACAGTGACAAGATAAGGGGAGATAACATCTGATAAGAGCTGACTTTGATGAGCGTAAAGGAGGGTAATATTACATGACCATCGCCCTCCCTTTGTTTTTGCTGGTACACAAACATTTCTGTCTGTCTATTTGTCTGTCTGTCAAGCTCCCTGTCTGTCCATCTAGCTCTCTGTCTCAGAGAGAGCCACAAGACTGTGTCATCACGTTTACTCACATCTTCAAGCAGAGTATAGCACTTTGTCTGGATTTCTTGGGTTATCCTAGGTAATTTACACTATGTATACTTGTATTTATGTGTACCTGTGAGACAGAGATAGGCAGACAGATAGAAAGAGAGACAGATTGAAAGATATAGAATGAGGGAGAAAGATAATTAGATAGAATGGAGGAGGGGAAGCAGCATCCGACCCCATTGTTTTGACAGGCGGTAGGGGTAGTGACTAATGAGACAATATGTCACTTTGACAGCTGCCGACTTCTGACTCAAAACAATTATAAGCCACACACTCGCACACAAGACAAGGAGGAGGAGAAGGAGGAGGAGGAGGAGGAGGAGGAGGAGGAGGAGGAGGAAGGAGAAGGAGAAGGAGAAAGGAGAAGGAGAAAGGAGAAGGAGGAGGAGGAGGAGGAGGAGGAGGAGGAGGAGGAGGAGGAGGAGAAGGAGGAGGAGGAGGAGGAGAAGGAGGAGGAGGAGGAGAAGAAGGAGAAGGAGGAGGAGAAGAAGGAGGAGGAGAAGGAGGAGGAGAAGGAGGAGGAGAAGAGGAGGAGGAGGAGGGAGGAGAGAAGGAGGAGGAGGAGGAGGAGAAGAAGGAGGATGAGAAGGAGGAGGAGGAGGATGATTGTTTGTTTGTTTTTGTAAACAAGTTTTGTAAACAATATATTGATAATTATGTTTGTGTGCTTATTGTGTTGTATACAACGAGTGTATATATATACATTGCACCTTACTTTGGTCTCATAGGCCACATAAGTTATGTGAAAAAATAAAATAGTGAAAAAAACAAAAAACCTTCAATTACAAGTAAACTAAAGTTTACCGGGTGAGCGGCAGTCGCCGCTGTTGCCATACGCGGCTCATTTTCTGCAAACTTCACGGCTCTATATCTCGGTAAGTACCGATGGCAAAAATTTTTTTTTTGGACTAAAACACTCAGAAAAATAATCTTAACATTTTCATAAGAAAAAATAATTTTTTTTTTTTTTTTGAATATTTGGCGACATAGAATGACAGTTTCAGAGAGGGGCCTGAAACAGTCAAAGGGTTAAAATGTTGTAATGAATGAGAAATCAGTAGTACACCATTATCTCTGAGATATGACAGTAATATCTACAACAAGACCCCAAAAAAAAGAAACACTTTCACCATCATTCACACTATCACTGCCTTTGCAAAGGTGTGTAGATACGATAGTTTAAATGTCACTCCAAACACCAAATATCTGAAACCCCTCCTTTAAAGTGCAGGCATTGTACTTCCCACCTCCAGAACTCAAGTTTGGCTAACTGGTTTCCCTGAATCCCTTCACAAAATATTACCCTGCTCACACTCCAACAGCTCGTCAAGTCCCAAAAACCATTAGTCTCCACTCATTCCTATCTAACACACTCACAAATGCCTGCTGTACGTCCAAGCCCCTTGCACACAAAACTTCTTTTACTCCCTCTCTTCCTCCATCCTTCCCTAAGATGACCCCTACCCCTCCTTCCCTTCACTTAACATTTATACACCCTCACAGTAAAACTATTACATACAGTTTTTGACATTTATATAGTGTATAGTATTTATCTAAATTGCTACCATAGATATATACTGTGATGTAATAAGATATATCTAGTAATTTTTCATTCAATATAAAGTGGTGATAATATCTTTGGATAATATCCTGAGTATGATACAAGTGAAAACACTTCATTTTCTCATTCCATGGATTTAAACCAATGCTTCTAAAGCAGGTCATCATATAATCAAGATCTGCATCAGGTGATTTTCTCCTACAAATAAATAAAAAATGCACTGCTTCAATGGATGCCTTAAATATTAAACACAGCAAAATGCTGCAGGCATGGTCTATCAGTAGTTTCTGGAGTTCAACTCTTAATAATCCAAGGAGATGAGGATGGAAGGATAAGTAAGCTGGTAAGTCACATATCAACTGAGGTTAGGTTAGGTAAGGTGCATCAATAAACAGGACAAGTGTTTCCTGACGTGGGTCTTAGTCATATGATGACCAGCATCTGACTGAGGCCTTCTGCAGGGTTACCAATCCACCTTTTTAAAAATTATGCTTATGATTATAACCATTTTAAGAAGATTAAATGAGAAAGAAACAGCATTAAAATTACTCAGTCCAACCAGTATACAAAGCTAAAAAGTCACAGACCTCAAACGCTTTAACATTCTCTAATTGTACCTATGGCACCCCTACTTTTTGCTGTATTTCTTCTCTTCTCACCCGTACATAAGTTGTTATAACAGTGTGCAGATTATAATTCTGGCTCCCAAATATTGTATAAGCACAGATAATTAGAAATTATTTTCTTCTCCATTCCAGATCATTCAAGATACTTTGAGCAGCTCTTAACAGTTTTGAATATGTTATTGATCCTACACAGGCAGTAAGTAATCCTTGAATATTTTCTTGCTCAGATGGCTAAAATAAGTGACCATGGGCCCAAGAAAGCTTCTAGTGCCAACCCTGTGGTAAAAAGGGTGAGAATTAGTATGGAAATTAAGAAAGATTTTGAAGGGTTTGGGGGCTAACCCTGAATACACAACATATCCCTCCAAACTGCCAATATCCCAAACCCTTCCTTTAAAGTGCAGGCATTGTACTTCCCGTTTCCAGGACTCAAGTCCAGCTATATAAAATAACTGGTTTCCCTGAATCCCTTCACTAAATATTACCCTGCTCACACTCCAACAGCTCGTCAGGTCCCAAATACCATTCGTCTCCATTCACTCCTATCTAACACGCTCACGCACGCTTGCTGGAAGTCCAAGCCCCTCGCCCACAAAACCTCCTTTACCCCCTCCCTCCAACCTTTTCGAGGATGACCCCTACCCCGCCTTCCTTCCCCTACAGATTTATATGCTCTCCATGTCATTCTACTTTGATCCATTCTCTCTAAATGACCAAACCACCTCAACAACCCCTCTTCAGCCCTCTGACTAATACTTTTATTAACTCCACACCTTCTCCTAATTTCCACACTCCGAATTTTCTGCATAATATTTACACCACACATTGCCCTTAGACAGGACATCTCCACTGCCTCCAACCGCCTCCTCGCTGCAGCATTTACAACCCAAGCTTCACACCCATATAAGAGTGTTGGTACTACTATACTTTCATACATTCCCTTCTTTGCCTCCATAGATAACGTTTTTTGTCTCCACATATACCTCAACGCACCACTCACCTTTTTTCCTTCATCAATTCTATGATTAACCTCATCCTTCATAAATCCATCCGCTGACACATCAACTCCCAAATATCTGAAAACATTCACTTCTTCCATACTCCTCCTCCCCAATTTGATATCCAATTTTTCTTTATCTAAATCATTTGATACCCTTATCACCTTACTCTTTTCTGTGCTCACTTTCAACTTTCTACCTTTTCACACACTCCCAAACTCGTCCACTAACCTTTGCAACTTTTCTTTAGAATCTCCCATAAGCACAGTATCATCAGCAAAAAGCAACTGTGTCAATTCCCACTTTGTATTTGATTCCCCATAATTTAATCCCACCCCTCTCCCAAACACCCTAGCATTTACTTCTTTTACAACCCCATCTATAAATATATTAAACAACCATGGTGACATTACACATCCCTGTCTAAGACCTACTTTTACCGGGAAGTAGTCTCCCTCTCTTCTACACACCCTAACCTGAGCCTCACTATCCTCATAAAAACTCTTTACAGCATTTAGTAACTTACCACCTATTCCATATACTTGCAACATCTGCCACATTGCTCCCCTATCCACTCTATCATATGCCTTTTCTAAATCCATAAATGCAATGAAAACTTCCCTACCTTTATCTAAATACTGTTCACATATATGCTTCAATGTAAACACTTGATCTACACATCCCCTACCCACTCTAAAACCTCCTTGCTCATCCGCAATCCTACATTCTGTCTTACCTCTAATTCTTTCAATAATAACCCTACCGTACACTTTTCCTGGTATACTCAGTAAACTTATTCCTCTATAATTTTTACAATCTCTTTTGTCCCCCTTCCCTTTATATAAAGGGACTATACATGCTCTCTGCCAATCCCTAGGTACCTTCCCCTCTTTCATACATTTATTAAACAAAAATACCAACCACTCCAACACTATATCCCCCCCTGCTTTTAACCCTTTGACTGTTTCGGTCGTATATATATATATGTCTTACGCGCCACTGTTTCAGACGTATTTACACGCAAAAATTCTAGCAGCTTTAAATCAAGCGGGAGAAAGCTGGTAGGTCCACATGTGAGAGAATGGGTCTGTGTGGTCAGTGTGCACCACATTATGCACGCAGTGCATAATGAGAAATAAAACACTTGACTTTTTTGGATTAAAACGCTGACTTTGAGGTGTATTTTCATATAGTACATGTATTTATCATTGTATCCTTGTTCTCATGGTCTCTGGTGATAAAATAGAAAACATATTACAGAAATAGAGATGATTTTGATTACTTTTACGATGAAAACGACCTTGAAATTGAGCTCAAAGTAGCGGAAATGTTTGATTTTTACCAATGTTCAAGAGTAAGCAAATCACACCACACGTCCAATACACTTCAACTGGGGAGTCTAATATTCTTTCACTAGTGCACTGATATTATTTATACCATTTTTACAATAATGCAGTAGTCTGCATAACAGTAAATTTTGTATTTTTTTGTATGAATAAAAAATCAAAATAGAAAGCAATAGTAATATAAGAGGGGCCTAGAGACGTGACTAATGAACAGAGGATATGTTATTTTAGTGCCAAGAATGTCTACATTGTTTATTCTGGACCCTATTTTGAAATTGGCATCTTTTTTAATTTGCATGAAATTGGCCAAATTGCCAATTTCTGACCACTTTATTGGGTAGTTCAAATCGGTAAATGGGCAGTTTCTTGTACTCAACTGATAGAAAAAATGGAGTTCTAAAGAAATAGCTATGAGTTTGGTCAACTGGAACAACGGAATTGGCCAAAAACAGGGCTCAAAGTCGGCAAAATCGCCAATGCTTATGTGTCGCCGAGACCACAGACTTCGCAGGAGTGTAATTCCGTGAGTTTTCGACCAAATTTTGTACTTTTGGTGTCATTACCATCAGGAAAAGATTCTCTATCATTTCATAAGAAAGAATAATTTTTTTTTTTTTCAAAAATTGAGCGACATAGAATGACAGTTTCAAAGAGGGGCCTGAAACAGTCAAAGGGTTAACATTTCTGTCATGATCCCATCAGTTCCAGCTGCTTTACCCCCTTTCATTCTGCATAATGCTTCACGCACCTCCCCTACACTCATGTCCTGCTCTTCTTCACTCCTAAATGATGTTATACCTCCTCCCTTTCTTCGTTGACATTTAAAAGTTCCTCAAAATATTCCCACCATCTACCTAATACCTCCATCTCCCCATCTACTAACTCCCCTACTCTGTTTTTAACTGACAAACCAATTCGTTCCCTAGGCTTTCTTAACTTGTTTACCTCACTCCAAATTTTTTTCTTATTTTCATTACAATTTCTTGACAGTGCCTCTCCCACTCTATCATCTGTTCTCCTTTTGCACTCTCTCCCCACTCTCTTCACCTTTCTTTTACTCTCCATATACTCTGCTCTTCTTATAACACTTCTGCTTTGTAAAAGCCTCTCATAAGCCACCTTTTTCTCTTTTATCATACACTTTACTTCATCATTCCACTAATCACTCCTCTTTCCTCCTGCACCCACCCTCCTATAGCCACAAACTTCTGCCCCACACTCTAATACTGCATTTTTTAAATTATTCCAACCGTCTTCAACCCTCCCCCACTACTCATACTTGCACTAGCCCACTTTTCTGCCAATAGTTATTTATATCTCACCCTAACTTCCTCCTCCCTTAGTTTATACACTTTCACCTCTCTCTTACTTGTTGTTGCCATTTTCCTCTTGTCCTATCTACCTCTTACTCTAACTGTAGCTAACCCTGTCAGGGTTGAGAGGCCCTCTCCTAAACTCATTCTCAGGGTCGAAAATTTTTCGGAAAAAAAAAAAAAAATTTTCTTATGAAATGATAGAGAATCTTTTCCCAATCACAATGACTCCAAAAGTATGAAATTTGGTGGAAAACTTACGGAATTATGCTATCGCAAAGTTAATGGTCTCGATGTTGACGCATCGGCGATTTCGCCCACTTTGAGCCCTGTTTTCGGTCAATTTCAGTGTACTAGTCAACAAAAATCGTATCTATTTCACTAGAACTCCAGCTTTTCTATCGAATGAGTACAAGAAACCACCCATTTACCCATTTCAAGTGTCCAAAAAGTGGTTAGAAATTGGCAATTTTGCCAATTTCACACAAATTTTAGAAGATGCCAATTTCCAGATAGGGTCCAGAATAAGCAAGACAGACATTCCTGGCACTAAAATAACATTTTCTCTGTTCATTAGTCACATCCCAAGGCCCCTCTTACATCCCTTTTGCTTTCCACTTTGAATTTTTATTCTAAAAAAAAATAGAAGATTTACTGTTATGCAAACTACTGCATAGTGTAGAAATGGTATAAATAATATCAGCGCACTTGTGAAAGATTATTAGACTCACCAGTTGACGTGTATTGGACCCATAACATGATTTGTTTACTTTTGAACTTTGGTAAAAATCGAACATTTCTGCTACTTTGAGCTCCATTTCAAGGTACTTTTCATTGTAAAACCAGTCAAAATCATCTCAATTTCTGTAATATGTCTTCCATTCTATAAAATGAGACCAGGAAAACGAGAATGCAACCATAAATACCATACGAAAATACACTGCAAAGTCGCTGTTTTAAACCAAAAAGTCAGTTTTTTTTTTCTCATTATGCACTGTGTGCTGCAGGATTTTTTTTATACTGTGCACACTGACCACATAGACCCATTCTTTCATATGTAAGCCTACCAGCTTTCTCTCATTAGATTTGAAGGCACTAGAATTTAGGCATTCTAGTAAGTCGATAACCCTGATGCATAAGCCGTACTAGTACATCGGAAACCCTGAAAGGGTTAATTCTTTCAACAAACCGGCCGTATCCCACCAGGGCAGGGTGGTCCAAAAAGAAAAACAAAAGTTTCTCTTTTTAAATTTAGTAATTTATACAGGAGAAGGGGTTACTAGCCCCTTGCTCCCGGCATTTTAGTCGCCTCTTACAACACGCATGGCTTACGGAGGAAGAATTCTGTTCCACTTCCCCATGGAGATAAGAGGAAATAAACAAGAACAAGAACTAGAAAGAAAATAGAAGAAAACCCAGAGGGGTGTGTATATATATGCTTGTACATGTATGTGTAGTGTGACCTAAGTGTAAGTAGAAGTAGCAAGACGTACCTGTAATCTTGCATGTTTATGAGACAGAAAAAAGACACCAGCAATCCTACCATCATGTAAAACAATTACAGGCTTTCGTTTTACACTCACTTGGCAGGACGGTAGTACCTCCCTGGGTGGTTGCTGTCTACCAACCTACTACCTATACAGCTAACATATAACAAATAGGTAGTAGGTTGGTAGACAGCAACCGCCCAGGGAGGTACTACCGTCCTGCCAAGTGAGTGTAAAACGAAAGCCTGTAATTGTTTTACATGATGGTAGGATTGCTGGTGTCTTTTTTCTGTCTCATAAACATGCAAGATTTCAGGTACGTCTTGCTACTTCTACTTACACTTAGGTCACACTACACATACATGTACAAGCATATATATACACACCCCTCTGGGTTTTCTTCTATTTTCTTTCTAGTTCTTGTTCTTGTTTATTTCCTCTTATCTCCATGGGGAAGTGGAACAGAATTCTTCCTCCGTAAGCCATGCGTGTTGTAAGAGGCGACTAAAATGCCGGGAGCAAGGGGCTAGTAACCCCTTCTCCTGTATATATTACTAAATTTATAAAGAGAAACTTTCGTTTTTCTTTTTTGGCCACCCTGCCACGGTGGGATACGGCTGGTGTGTTGAAAGAAAGACTAGGACCCCAATGGAAATAAGACACTTTATCTGACTTTTTTGGATTATCCTAGGAAATTTACAAATAGGAATGTTACTATGTATGATAATTGCACTTATGTGTACCTTACTTACTGACTACATGTAAAGAAATATTTTCTAGCATTATTTCTACGCTACTTTTTTCATAGTTTGCATCTGTGAGCTCTGTCGATGTCATTCAGAAATTTCTTTTACAATTTTGTATCAGTTTATGATCTTAATGATCCTAGGGTGTCCTCCATTCCTTCTACTTTTGTAAGCACGTGTGTGAGAAAGTGAGTTACTGCAAGGGAAAGCTAGCAGTCTTTAAATGACAGATGACTACCTGTACTTACTCTTGCCCTTCCTCTGCCTCGGTGTTCAAAGTGGTTTCGTCCTCGGCCTCTTTCACGTTGTCTGCCCTTATCCTCATAGTCATCTTGATAACGCTGAGTATATTTTCCTCTCCCTCTTCCCTTACCTTTATCACTTCTTTGATCTTCATTATCATCTGGATAATATCTGATGTCTCGTGACGCAAAACTTAACTTCCCTCTTCTTCCTTCATCTCCACCACCAGCACCACAGTCACTACTTTCGGCACCATACCCTGCACCAAAATTTTCATTTTCTTGTCTTAATTTTTCATTAAATCTCCCTCTTCCCCCTCTCCCACATTCATATCCTCGTTCACCATCAGAGTTAAAAGAATTTCCATTACTTCTCCCCCTTCCCCTTCCTCGATTAAATCCTCTATCCCCTCGGCTCCCATATTCTCCCTCAGTCTGTCCACTGTCTAGTTTCCCATCATTTTCTCCCTCACTAAAATTAAATCCACCTCTACCACCTCTCCCAATACCTCTTCCTTCCCTGTCACATGTACTTTCCATTCCTCTATCTTCCCCTGACCCATCCCACAAACTTCCTCCCCCTCTCCCACCACGTTTTCCTCTTCCTCGTCCACCTCTTCCCCATTCTCTTTTATCTCTTCCTATCTCTATCCCATCTCTATCAGGATCAGACAGAAAACGGTATGAAGGATCTGGTGGAGGACCATCATTCTGAAAAAGTATAGTACAAGCTTATAATGTGCTGAAAAGTCATAATGAACATGAAAATATTTATGAAGTCATTAGGATGTGAACCAATTGCTTGGTGATCCTAGAATTATTAGCCCATTGTTTTAGCCACTGAATGCAAAAACCACCACACCACTGGTTTGAATCCTGAGCACTCCATTAAAATTGCTTATAATGATGAACATTCATTGCTTTTGGAAATAAATGGTATAAAATACCGACACAATGGAAATATAAACACATATGCAGTATAATGTGATCCTTTATTGACAACGTATCGCTCACACAGTGGGCTTTTTCAAGTCACAAACAGATCTACCTGGGGTGGAAGGTACGCAAGTATTTATAGTCAGGTTCAGAATGCTGAGGTCAGGTGGAGAAAGCTGCATCTGATGATGTTCCAAGCTACCCAAGATTTTAGACTCTATAACCCCACTCGGTACATCATCAGATGCAGCTTTCTCCACCTGACCTCAGCATTCTGAACCTGACTATAAATACTCGCGTACCTTCCACCCCAGGTAGATCTGCTTGTGACTTGAAAAAGCCCACTGTGTGGGCGAAACGTTGTCAATAAAGGATCACATTATAATACATATGTGTTTATATTTCCATTCATTGCTTTTGATTTACAGTACTATACATACTAACAAATTAAACTTTTATAGAACATGGCACAGTGAATGCATCCTAGGGCCCTTACTTCAGATAGTCTCTGCCTGGAAGGCATAATGTCTGCAGGACGAGGGGGGGGAGGGTGATCAAGCATCTCACGAGGCCTGTCTGACCTTTCTGGACGAACCCTGGGCATTTTCATTTTGTATGGTTTTACTTCATCCATTGTCACTGTTGAACTAAAAATATCGGCATTTTTCTTGTCAGCTTCAATTTCCTGAAAGAATAAACACTGAATGAAAAAGAGGCAGATGGAAAAACATTTATTATTTTTTTACAGATTAGGAGCTGTTATCCTGCATCAGCTCATTTCAAAGCCCAGCCCTATTTAATGTTGTATATGAATAGATATGAACTGGCAGATAATGATAAAAAAAAAGTGCTTTCAGAAGAGACCTTTTATTATTACAACATTTCACCCACATGTGGCCTTTTCAAGTACATATATGGAATACGTAAAAACAGTGGTAAATAAAGCAAATGGAAGAGGTGCTATGCTACCGGGTCAGGTCAGGTGCCACTAGAACAGGTCAGGTACTGTCTGCTAAGGCCAGGTGCTGTTACAGGTGGGGTCAAGTGATGCTGGGTGCAGGTAAGGCCAAGGGGTCATGTCATGGTATTTTGTATTAATATGTTATTCAAGTTTCTCCTATGTATGGACTGATGAAGCCACTGTGTGGCGAAACGTTTCCTCAATAAAGATACCCAAGAGTTGCACATGTGTCTAATTTATCAAGATTATTCATGCAGTGGGTTTTTATAAAATATACATCCCTCTGTTTCACTGTATGGTGTTGGTGAGGTTAGAAAGTGGCAGTCTCAAAATACCTGCATTTAGTATTGTGTTTTATTTGTAAAGATGTGCTTAGCCCCAGTTCATGATTAATGAAAGAGTGCTGCAGTATATTATGCATATGTTGCAAGTGTCATCTATTCTGCATGCATATTTGTGTTCTTAAAGTCTGGTATTTAAATACTTTATAGTCTCACATACATAAAAGTGATCACAACCACTACAACATGTACCACAAAGTCCTGGTATCCCTACGTTCTTGTCAAAGAGAGGTGTTTTGGTGAATTCTTTTATGGTTTTGGTAGAGAGTACAGTTACACTCATGTTGGCTTACTGGAGGAGGAAGGGGATTATGGCTGCTGCTGTTGGTCCAGTGAGAAATATTAATCATGACCCAGCAATGGTTATGTTTTCTTTGGGTTTAGGAAGAATGTTGGAGGACTTGTTTCTGTAGGAACTGATGATGTGCTCTATAAGAGCATCAGTGTGCTCTCTACCAAAACCATCAAGAAATCACCAAAACGCCTTGCCTCAACAGACACACAGGCACAGCAGGAGTCTATAGCATACCTTATGGTGGTTTTGATCATGATTATGTAGGCATGACAGCAAAGTATTTAGAGACAGTACAGTACTAGGCTTAAAGAAAACAAATGTGAACAAAATGGATGACACACAAAATGCATACATGATACATGGCAGCATAAAATTCACATATATATTATGAACTGGGAACAAACTGCTTAAGACTGCTATCATTCAGCCATCTCACCAATACCATAAAACAAAACAGAGGTATTGGTATGTACATTTATCTACATCTATTGCACAGATAATCTTGAATCAACATACTATATTAAACACACAATACCATGCTCTGACTTCCTTGACCTCGCCTTTACCCAGCATCACTAGACCTTGCCTGTAATAAAACCTGATCTTATCCTAGCAATACCTGACCTGACCCAGAGGCACCTCACCTTCTCCACTTACCTGGAGTTTACCTGGAGAAGGTTTCGGGGGTCAAAGCCCCTGCGGCTCAGTCTGAGACCAGGCCTCATGGTGGATCAGGGTCTGATCAGCCAGGCTGTTACTGCTGGCCACATGCAAACTGACGTACGAACCACAGTCTGCTTCATTTACCACCGCTTTACATGCAGTATTCCAAGTAGTGGGTAAAGCCCCAAGTGGGTGAAACAACATTGTAGTAGAAAAAAGTTTCTTTGCTGAAAGTGTCTTTTTACTCTACTATCTAAGATATACTATTACTAATACCCCGAAGTATGTCACCAATAACAGGTGTACGGTGATTTTCCCATACATCTTGACTCACTAAGGATTGAACCCAGGTCCCCTGGTAGTGAGCTGAGGACATGACCTGAGTTATGACTTATCTAAATTTCTAAAGCATCGTATGTACATACAAAATATTTATCAAGGTAAGTATGATTTCAGGTTATGGACTGAAGTAATATAGTTTTTATAATCCAAGTGAGGAAAGCTGACTACCTGATGTCGTTTACGAAGCTCTTCATTTTTCCGTCTAATATTTTCCATTTTTTGGTTGAGAAGCTTCTCCTTCTCCTCACGTGACATCTAAATAAAATAAAAGATAACTAGATTTAAATCAAATTTAATATACCAACTGTGTCAGTCAAGTCTTAATATAAAAGGTATAACAATACTTCATGATGCCTGTTTTATTCAATTTTAACAATTAAAATACAGAACAGTACAGTACACTATACTCTGTATGAGCAGTTAAAGCACAAGTTTAATTAATATATAACAAATTTTAGGAAGTAATCACAGTTAAACTACAAACTGAAAATAAAACAACTTCATTTTGTTTTAGAACATTATCATGTTCTGAGTGAAAAAGTAAAGGTGAGAAAAGCCACTTAAGACAGAACACTGAGAAGTTAAGAGACAGCCAGAGTCAGAGGAGGTCACATGTGTGCTGAAGATTAGAACATTCAGTTGGATAAAGTACTGGGATAGGCAGATATACCTACAGAAGCAAAACCTGAGCAAAGATTAATGTTTGGGAAGTTGCATATAAGGGTTGATTTAACAAGATGGAATCTGTTAAGGTTCAAAGAGGAATGGTTAATTCTGGAAGAATACATTAATTAGGTATAAATCATTTGTAGTGTACTCACCCCTGAGTCAAGTGACATGATGACTGCTGCCACAAATGCAACAAACTGGAGTGAATAATAAAAAAAATTACAAATTAGAATACACTTATTCATTATATATTTAATAAACTCTTAGATTTAATTTTTCTTTATTAAATTGTACAAAGTGATAAGTAAATTTTATAAAATACGCAAGTAAAGTGAAGACAATTATTTTATTTGGAGGAAGCATAAACCCACAGGGGTTACACTACACTTAGGGAATGGGAGACAACTGGGTTCACTCTCCAAGGGGAGAGCAGATCCAATTCTGTAGATCAAGAGCCTTTTTACCAGTAACTAACATCTCCTTTGAGGGGTTTCTACACCTCAGTTTTAGTTTTCATGTTAATTTATACTACTGTATTTCTAGTTTAGCCATAATTATGCAACACATTGCAGTTTCTTGTAGCAATATAAATGAAGGTCTAAACAATACTCAAAGACATTTGATGTATTAAATTATTTTAAGCAGTATAGTTGGCAGTTCAATGAATCAGTTGTAGCACCTGTGATTGACAACCATGGAACCTGGGTGAAGATATTGTGCATGATACTGTGAAGATATTGTGCATGATACTGTGAAGATATTGTGCATGATACTGTGAAGATATTGTGCATGATACTGTGAAGATATTGTGCATGATACTGTGAAGATATTGTGCATGATATTGTGAAGATATTGTGCATGATACTGTGAAGATATTGTGCATGATACTGTGAAATGAGTGAGCTACTCAAGTCCCAATATGACTCAGTTTTTAGCAAGCCGCTAACCAGACTGAGAGTCGAAGATCAAAATGAATTTTTTATGAGAGAGCCAAAAAATTGGATTAACACAAGCCTATCCGATGTTATCCTGACGCCAAATGACTTCGAACAGGCGATAAATGACATGCCCATGCACTCTGCCCCAGGGCCAGACTCATGGAACTCTGTGTTCATCAAGAACTGCAAGAAGCCCCTATCACGAGCCTTTTCCATCCTATGGAGAGGGAGCATGGACACGGGGGTCGTCCCTCAGTTACTAAAAACAACAGACATAGCCCCACTCCACAAAGGGGGCAGTAAAGCAACAGCAAAGAACTACAGACCAATAGCACTAACATCCCATATCATAAAAATCTTTGAAAGGGTCCTAAGAAGCAAGATCACCACCCATCTAGAAACCCATCAGTTACACAACCCAGGGCAACATGGGTTTAGAACAGGTCGCTCCTGTCTGTCTCAACTACTGGATCACTACGACAAGGTCCTAAATGCACTAGAAGACAAAAAGAATGCAGATGTAATATATACAGACTTTGCAAAAGCCTTCGACAAGTGTGACCATGGCGTAATAGCGCACAAAATGCGCGCTAAAGGAATAACAGGAAAAGTCGGTCGATGGATCTATAATTTCCTCACTAACAGAACACAGAGAGTAGTCGTCAACAGAGTAAAGTCCGAGGCAGCTACGGTGAAAAGCTCTGTTCCACAAGGCACAGTACTAGCTCCCATCTTGTTCCTCATCCTCATATCCGACATAGACAAGGATGTCAGCCACAGCACCGTGTCTTCCTTTGCAGATGACACCCGAATCTGCATGACAGTGTCTTCCATTGCAGACACTGCAAGGCTCCAGGCGGACATCAACCAAATCTTTCAGTGGGCTGCAGAAAACAATATGAAGTTCAACGATGAGAAATTTCAATTACTCAGATATGGTAAACATGAGGAAATTAAATCTTCATCAGAGTACAAAACAAATTCTGGCCACGAAATAGAGCGAAACACCAACGTCAAAGACCTGGGAGTGATTATGTCGGAGGATCTCACCTTCAAGGACCATAACATTGTATCAATCGCATCTGCTAGAAAAATGACAGGATGGATAATGAGAACCTTCAAAACTAGGGAGGCCAAGCCCATGATGACACTCTTCAGGTCACTTGTTCTATCTAGGCTGGAATATTGCTGCACTCTAACAGCACCTTTCAAGGCAGGTGAAATTGCCGACCTAGAAAATGTACAGAGAACTTTCACGGCGCGCATAACGGAGATAAAACACCTCAATTACTGGGAGCGCTTGAGGTTTCTAAACCTGTATTCCCTGGAACGCAGGAGGGAGAGATACATGATTATATACACCTGGAAAATCCTAGAGGGACTAGTACCGAACTTGCACACGAAAATCACTCACTACGAAAGCAAAAGACTTGGCAGACGATGCACCATCCCCCCAATGAAAAGCAGGGGTGTCACTAGCACGTTAAGAGACCATACAATAAGTGTCAGGGGCCCGAGACTGTTCAACTGCCTCCCAGCACACATAAGGGGGATTACCAACAGACCCCTGGCAGTCTTCAAGCTGGCACTGGACAAGCACCTAAAGTCAGTTCCTGATCAGCCGGGCTGTGGCTCGTACGTTGGTTTGCGTGCAGCCAGCAGCAACAGCCTGGTTGATCAGGCACTGATCCACCAGGAGGCCTGGTCACAGACCGGGCCGCGGGGGCGTTGACCCCCGAAACTCTCTCCAGGTAAACTCCAGGTAAACTCCAGGCAGTGAAGATATTGTGCATGATACTGTGAAGATATTGTGCATGATACTGTGCAGTGAATATATTGTGCATGATACTGTGCAGTGAATATATTGTGCATGATACTGTGAAGATATTGTGCATGATACTGTGAAGATATTGTGCATGATACTGTGAAGATATTGTGCATGATACTGTGCAGTGAAGATATTGTGCATGATACTGTGAAGATATTGTGCATGATACTGTGAAGATATTGTGCATGATACTGTGAAGATATTGTGCATGATACTGTGAAGATATTGTGCATGATACTGTGAAGATATTGTGCATGATACTGTGAAGATATTGTGCATGATACTGTGCAGTGAAGATATTGTGCATGATACTGTGAAGATATTGTGCATGATACTGTGCAGTGAAGATATTGTGCATGATACTGTGCAGTGAAGATATTGTGCATGATACTGTGCAGTGAAGATATTGTGCATGTTTTCTAACATGTTTCTCCTGTTCACTTAGCATTAAGTAGGTATCTGGATGTTAGCATTAAGTAGGTATCTGGATGTTAGCATTAAGTTGGTATCTGGATGTTAGCATTAAGTTGGTATCTGGATGTTAGCATTAAGTAGGTATCTGGATGTTAGCATTAAGTTGGTATCTGGATGTTAGCATTAAGTTGGTATCTGGATGTTAGCATTAAGTTGGTATCTGGATGTTAGCATTAAGTAGGTATCTGGATGTTAGCATTAAGTAGGTATCTGGATGTTAGCATTAAGTAGGTATCTGGATGTTAGCATTAAGTTGGTATCTGGATGTTAGCATTAAGTTGGTATCTGGATGTTAGCATTAAGTTGGTATCTGGATGTTAGCATTAAGTTGGTATCTGGATGTTAGCATTAAGTAGGTATCTGGATGTTAGCATTAAGTAGGTATCTGGATGTTAGCATTAAGTTGGTATCTGGATGTTAGCATTAAGTTGGTATCTGGATGTTAGCATTAAGTAGGTATCTGGATGTTAGCATTAAGTAGGTATCTGGATGTTAGCATTAAGTAGGTATCTGGATGTTAGCATTAAGTTGGTATCTGGATGTTAGCATTAAGTAGGTATCTGGATGTTAGCATTAAGTTGGTATCTGGATGTTAGCATTAAGTTGGTATCTGGATGTTAGCATTAAGTTGGTATCTGGATGTTAGCATTAAGTAGGTATCTGGATGTTAGCATTAAGTAGGTATCTGGATGTTAGCATTAAGTAGGTATCTGGATGTTAGCATTAAGTTGGTATCTGGATGTTAGCATTAAGTAGGTATCTGGATGTTAGCATTAAGTTGGTATCTGGATGTTAGCATTAAGTTGGTATCTGGATGTTAGCATTAAGTTGGTATCTGGATGTTAGCATTAAGTTGGTATCTGGATGTTAGCATTAAGTAGGTATCTGGATGTTAGCATTAAGTTGGTATCTGGATGTTAGCATTAAGTTGGTATCTGGATGTTAGCATTAAGTAGGTATCTGGATGTTAGCATTAAGTTGGTATCTGGATGTTAGCATTAAGTTGGTATCTGGATGTTAGCATTAAGTTGGTATCTGGATGTTAGCATTAAGTTGGTATCTGGATGTTAGCATTAAGTAGGTATCTGGATGTTAGCATTAAGTAGGTATCTGGATGTTAGCATTAAGTTGGTATCTGGATGTTAGCATTAAGTTGGTATCTGGATGTTAGCATTAAGTAGGTATCTGGATGTTAGCATTAAGTTGGTATCTGGATGTTAGCATTAAGTTGGTATCTGGATGTTAGCATTAAGTTGGTATCTGGATGTTAGCATTAAGTAGGTATCTGGATGTTAGCATTAAGTAGGTATCTGGATGTTAGCATTAAGTTGGTATCTGGATGTTAGCATTAAGTTGGTATCTGGATGTTAGCATTAAGTTGGTATCTGGATGTTAGCATTAAGTAGGTATCTGGATGTTAGCATTAAGTAGGTATCTGGATGTTAGCATTAAGTTGGTATCTGGATGTTAGCATTAAGTAGGTATCTGGATGTTAGCATTAAGTAGGTATCTGGATGTTAGCATTAAGTAGGTATCTGGATGTTAGCATTAAGTAGGTATCTGGATGTTAGCATTAAGTTGGTATCTGGATGTTAGCATTAAGTAGGTATCTGGATGTTAGCATTAAGTAGGTATCTGGATGTTAGCATTAAGTAGGTATCTGGATGTTAGCATTAAGTAGGTATCTGGATGTTAGCATTAAGTAGGTATCTGGATGTTAGCATTAAGTAGGTATCTGGATGTTAGCATTAAGTAGGTATCTGGATGTTAGCATTAAGTTGGTATCTGGATGTTAGCATTAAGTAGGTATCTGGATGTTAGCATTAAGTAGGTATCTGGATGTTAGCATTAAGTAGGTATCTGGATGTTAGCATTAAGTAGGTATCTGGATGTTAGCATTAAGTAGGTATCTGGATGTTAGCATTAAGTAGGTATCTGGATGTTAGCATTAAGTAGGTATCTGGATGTTAGCATTAAGTTGGTATCTGGATGTTAGCATTAAGTAGGTATCTGGATGTTAGCATTAAGTAGGTATCTGGATGTTAGCATTAAGTAGGTATCTGGATGTTAGCATTAAGTAGGTATCTGGATGTTAGCATTAAGTAGGTATCTGGATGTTAGCATTAAGTAGGTATCTGGATGTTAGCATTAAGTAGGTATCTGGATGTTAGCATTAAGTAGGTATCTGGATGTTAGCATTAAGTAGGTATCTGGATGTTAGCATTAAGTAGGTATCTGGATGTTAGCATTAAGTAGGTATCTGGATGTTAGCATTAAGTAGGTATCTGGATGTTAGAATTAAGTAGGTATCTGGATGTTAGCATTAAGTAGGTATCTGGATGTTAGCATTAAGTAGGTATCTGGATGTTAGCATTAAGTAGGTATCTGGATGTTAGCATTAAGTAGGTATCTGGATGTTAGCATTAAGTAGGTATCTGGATGTTAGGATCCTGGGTAAGAGAACCAACCTACATCAATGGAAATATGTCACACGGTAAGAAAGTTTATTTAGGTACAGGTACACAAGTACAATTATCATACCTAGTAACACATGTTAATTACCTAGGATAATAAAAAAAATAAATGATTTATTTCCACTGGTGTCTTGACTGCTTGACTTTTTTGGGTTATCCTGGGGTTATTAATCCTCCAGATTAATACTCCCAATAAATCTTAATTATTTTCTGTATCATTATTTGACATTATTATTATATTAGTAAATTCATGAAGGGGGAAGCGATAAACCCGCAACACTCATACACACATTATTATTCACGAAAGCGTGCTAAACCCATAAGGGTCATGCAGCATCTGGGGAAATGGGAAGCAATCAGGTTCGAGCCAAGTGTGAGGAGGATAAGTCCAATTCCTCGGATCAAGAGCCCATCACCGGCATCAAAGCATCTTAAGGGAACTTGACCTATTAACTAAGGTCAGTCACTTTACTTTTCAATGCAGTTCTCTCACTCATCTCAACCTCACATTAATTACAATATTCATAAAAAATCTCCTGTCTACAATATTCCTCAAAATGTGGGTTATAAAAACAGTTCTGACTTAATACAGAAACTATCAATAATTACCTAGTGAAAAATGATTTTTGATGTAACTCTGACACAGTCCAGAGACATCAAACACTTCTTAGCGAACAATATAATCAGCGCACACATCACTCACACTTCAAATTTTATCTCCCTCAAAAAAAAAAAAATGAATTTGTGAACACATTTTTATTTATTTTATATATTTTTTTTCGTCTAGAGCTGCCGGCCGCCTGTCCTGGGATCGAACCCCGGACCCCAGCAGCGAGAGTCGCACCCGTAAATTGTGAGGTTATTACCTAAGTAATTGTGAGTTCATTACCTTTGTAACTTGTTCATCTATTAAAACTTTGGGGTCCAGTTCCTGGACCCATTATGTACCTTTGTAATCTTGTGACTACCACCCACACCACGGGTATGGGGGTGCATAATAAACATATTAAACTAACTAACTGGGTCACAGTGGAATGTATCCTTGTGAACACAACCTTCCTATACATATTATGTACAAAGACAAGTAATGCGGAGCAAACTTCAGTAAGTATAGAGATCCAGTCCTTGTATCAGTGACCATAATTTATTCTTTAATAATAATAATAATAATAATAATAATAATAATAATAATAATAATAATAATAATAATAATAATAATAATAATAATAATAATCTAAGGATGCTACCAACTAGGCTAATATTAGGTCGGTTTTTATCTTTAAACATTGTATAAGAGGAACATTGGAGCAGGTTTACTGCCCCATACTACCTAGAGTATACCTGGAGGGGGTTTCGGGGGTCAATGCCCCCGAGGCCCGGTCCATGACCAGGCCTCCGGGTGGATCAGGGCCTGATCAACCAAGCTGTAACTATTGGCCACACGTAAACCGATGTATGAGCCACAGCCTGGCCGGTCAGAAACTGACTTCAAGTGCCTGTTTAGCGCCTTCTTGAAGACAGCCAAGGGGTTTAATTGTAATTCTCCTTATGTATGCTGGGAGGCAGTTGAAGTCTTTTCTTTTCGTAGGGAGTGATTTTCGTGTGCAGATCTAGGACTAGTCTCTCTAGGATTTTCCATGTGTATATTATCACGTATCTTTCTCGCCTGCATTCCAGGGAGTGCAAACCAACTGACTTCAACCATTCCCAGTAATTTAGGTGCTGTACTGTACTTATACATGCCATGAAGATTCTCTATATATAGTCTCCAGGTCTGCAATTTCGTCTGCCTTAAAGGGGGCCATTAATGTGCAGCAATATTCCAGCCTAGATAGAACAAACGATTTGAAGAGAATCATCATGGGCTTGGCATCCCTAGTTTTGAAGGTTCTCATTATCCATCCTATCATTTTCGTAGATGTGGTAGATACATTGTTGTGGTCTTTGAAAGTTAGATCCTTTGATATTATCACTACCCGGTCCTTCACATTAGTTTTTCTCTCTATTGTGTAGTTGGAATTTGTTTTAAACTCTGATAGTTTTAATTTCTTCGAGTTTTCCATAGCGAAGTAATTGAAATTTGTCTACAGTGAACTTCATGTTATTTTCTGCGGCCCATTGTGGGATGGATGTGAGGGACCTGCCTAGTATGGGCCAACAGGCCTGCTGTAGTGTTCCTCCTTTTTCATGTTCTTATGTGGATGATATCCGCCTGGAGTCTTGTAGTGTCGTCGACGGAGGACAGTCATGCAAATTCAGGTGTCATCCGCAAAGGAAGGGACGGTGCTGTGGCTGACATCTCTGTTGAAAATGGTATAAAATACCGACAGGTTAAAGATATATGCAACAGTTGGACATATTTATTGATAAAACGTTTCGCCTACACAGTAGCCTTCTTCAGTCAAATACAAAGGAAGCAATAGTAATGAAATAAAGATGATGTAATCAGAGAAGCAGAATATCATCATTTTTTCTACACTAACCAATAATAATAACAACACCACCAATAACAATAATAATTATATGGCATAGTATATAAAGTTGTGCGCCAAGACAAGTGTTCGCTAGTAACATTGTGCGGTGGCCCGGTGGCCTGGTGGCTAAAGCTCCCGCTTCACACACGGAGGGCCCGGGTTCGATTCCCGGCGGGTGGAAACATTTCGACACGTTTCCTTACACCTGTTGTCCTGTTCACCTAGCAGCAAATAGGTACCTGGGTGTTAGTCGACTGGTGTGGGTCGCATCCTGGGGGACAAGATTAAGGACCACAATGGAAATAAGTTAGACAGTCCTCGATGACGCACTGACTTTCTTGGGTTATCCTGGGTGGCTAACCCTCCGGGGTTAAAAATCCGAACGAAATCTTATCTTATCTTATCACTCTAAATAAACTTACTAAATAAACCTGTACCTAAATAAACTTACTAAATAAACCTGTACCTAAATAAACTTACTAAATAAACCTGTACCTAAATAAACTTACTAAATAAACCTGTACCTAAATAAACTTACTAAATAAACCTGTACCTAAATAAACTTACTAAATAAACCTGTACCTAAATAAACTTACTAAATAAGCCTGTACCTAAATAAACTTACTAAATAAACCTGTACCTAAATAAACTTACTAAATAAACCTGTACATAAATAAACTTACTAAATAAACCTGTACCTAAATAAACTTACTAAATAAACCTGTACCTAAATAAACTTACTAAATAAACCTGTACATAAATAAACTTACTAAATAAACCTGTACCTAAATAAACTTACTAAATAAACCTGTACCTAAATAAACTTACTAAATAAACCTGTACCTAAATAAACTTACTAAATGAACCTGTACCTAAATAAACTTACTAAATAAACCTGTACCTAAATAAACTTACTAAATAAACCTGTACCTAAATAAACTTACTAAATAAACCTGTACCTAAATAAACTTACTAAATAAGCCTGTACCTAAATAAACTTACTAAATAAACCTGTACCTAAATAAACTTACTAAATAAACCTGTACATAAATAAACTTACTAAATAAACCTGTACCTAAATAAACTTACTAAATAAACCTGTACCTAAATAAACTTACTAAATAAACCTGTACATAAATAAACTTACTAAATAAACCTGTACATAAATAAACTTACTAAATAAACCTGTACCTAAATAAACTTACTAAATAAGCCTGTACCTAAATAAACTTACTAAATAAACCTGTACCTAAATAAACTTACTAAATAAACCTGTACATAAATAAACTTACTAAATAAACCTGTACCTAAATAAACTTACTTGCTTTAATACAAGTGTTTGAACGCTATTTTATAGCCCTAAGTAAATATGTCTCTCTTTTTGTGTTAAATGTGTGAATATTTCATTTAATAAAGACTAGCTTCATATCGTGTTATGTTCCCTACAATAAATATGTCTTCATATTAAACATGTCTTCACATTACACCTGCTTACTGATGCTTCTGTTCACCTGGCTGTAAATAGGTACTACCTCAGGTGACCTAAGTCTTAGCTCACTATTGTGGGTCACATCCTGGAAAACACCAGAAACACCAAAATGGAAATAACCTGCATTGAATTTCTTGACCCATCATCACCATCATCATCGTCGTCGTCATCGTCGTCGTCATCGTCGTCGTCATCATCATCGTCGTCATCACCATCATCATCGTCGTCATCACCATCATCATCGTCGTCGTCATCATCGTCGTCGTCGTCATCATCGTCGTCATCATCGTCATCATCGTCGTCGTCATCATCATCATCGTCGTCATCATCGTCGTCGTCATCATCGTCGTCATCGTCATCATCATCGTCGTCATCATCGTCGTCGTCGTCATCATCGTCGTCATCATCGTCATCATCGTCGTCGTCATCATCATCATCGTCGTCATCATCGTCGTCGTCATCATCGTCGTCATCGTCATCATCATCGTCGTCATCATCGTCGTCGTCGTCATCATCGTCGTCATCATCGTCATCATCGTCGTCGTCATCATCATCATCGTCGTCATCATCGTCGTCGTCATCATCGTCGTCATCGTCATCATCATCGTCGTCATCATCGTCGTCGTCATCATCGTCGTCATCGTCATCATCATCGTCGTCATCGTCGTCATCATCGTCACTGTGTCTGACTTTTTTGGGTTATCCTAGGTTCTCTACACATATGCTGCTATGTATGATAATTCTGTGTAACTGTATTGTGTATACCTGAATAAACTTACTTACTTACTAATCATCATCATCGTCGTCGTCGTCGTCATCGTCGTCGTCATCATCATCGTCGTCATCACCATCATCATCGTCGTCGTCATCATCGTCGTCGTCGTCATCATCGTCGTCATCATCGTCATCATCGTCGTCGTCATCATCATCATCGTCGTCATCATCGTCGTCGTCATCATCGTCGTCATCGTCATCATCATCGTCGTCATCATCGTCGTCGTCATCATCGTCGTCATCGTCATCATCATCGTCGTCATCGTCGTCATCATCGTCATCATCATTATCATCGTCGTCGTCGTCGTCGTCATCGTCGTCATCATCGTCACTGTGTCTGACTTTTTTGGGTTATCCCAGGTTCTCTACACATATGCTGCTATGTATGATAATTCTGTGTAACTGTATTTGTGTATACCTGAATAAACTTACTTACTTACTAATCATCATCATCGTCGTCGTCGTCGTCATCGTCGTCATCATCGTCATCATCATTATCATCGTCGTCGTCGTCGTCGTCATCATCGTCGTCATCGTCGTCATCGTCGTCATCGTCATCATCGTCATCGTCATCGTCATCATCATCATCATCATCATCATCATCATCATCATCATCATCATCATCATCATCATCATCATCATCATCATCATCATCATCATCATCATCATCATCATCATGGGTCATTCCCGTGGCCTGGCTGGCAAAGCTCTCGCTTCCACACGGTGGGTCCGGGTTCGATTCCAGGCGGGATAGATACTCAAGGGCTATACAGCGCTACAGTCAGTCATAAAAAAAAAAAACGAGTGGGGTTCGAACCCACAGTCAGTCACATTATTATTGTAATAAAGTTGGTAGAATTACCGACAATATGTAAAGTAAAAGACACAAGTGCAACTAATGTGACATTTATTGTGGCAACGTTTCGCTCTTCAGGAGCGTTATCAAGCCATTACAAACAATATGTATGTATGTATAATGTTGGCCAAGACCGTAGTCCTGGCACGGGTCTCAATCTTGCGATGACCCGTCTCTGGCTCCCGAGGGAGAAAGGTTTCTACAATGATGCGACATATGCTGTTCAAGCACTCTTCTGGTCAGTTCAACTGGTGCATCTCATAAGCGACAACACCGTATGTACTCCTAACTATGGACACTAGCGAGGAGGAGGATATGTCGTTATCACAGGTAACAGCTTGTCTGGTTCGTTGACTCCATGGTACACTAGTGTGGCCGCAGTCATCTCTGGTTCCTCTTCGGGAGGGAATATCACTCCTAGTTGCCTGCAGAGTGTCTCAGTAACTTCGCACTCCAGAAGATAGTGTGTTAGGGGCCGCTGGACAACGTGCTGACAGTACTGGCACATCTCCTCCTCAGCCTTGTCTACCATCATCTTGGCTGTGGGAAAGCCCAAACGAAGCCGATGGATGGCGGTACACTGCTCTCTGGACCAGCTTCTATCATATGGAGGGGGTTCTCCCCGAGTCGCTGCTCGGTACCACTGTTGAGATGGGGTATCACCTAAGACCTCCCCGATAAGTTTCATGGCTCTGGCAGCCACCAGTTTGGTCTGTCGTAGGCTGATTGGGACAGTAATCCCAACATGTGGATAGTCTGTTGCTGCCTTGGCTGCATCATCTGCCGCCTCATTTCCCCGGATGCCACCTGGGGTGTATGTACAATGTTCGCCAAGACCGTAGTCCTGGCACGGGTCTCAATCTTGCGATGACCCGTCTCTGGTCAGAGGGTATATAAAGGCTCAGAGTGAGGTGTAATACTAGTGAGGTAACATTTCGATGTTCACTTGTGGTAGTAGTAGTAGTAGTAGTAGTAGTAGTAGTAGTAGTAGTAATAGTAGTAGTAGTGGTAGTAGTAGTAGTAGTGGTGGTAGTGACAAAAGTAATACAATATGGTAGAGCAATTAATTCGTACGTGAGTAAAAGGATATAAAAGCTATTACTTGGGTAACAAAAATAGGTTGGATAAATATAGACTGGTCAGAGAAATAGCAAGCATCGAACTTAAGCTAAAAGAATCCTTTAGGAGTCAGGAATCGCGGGAAGAACTAAAAGCCATAAATGAAATCGAAAGAAACCCAAAGTATTTCTTCTCCTATGCCAAATCAAAATCGAGAACAACGTCCAGT